>NW_010253256.1:58680-103968 GCF_000690775.1 Eurypyga helias | reverse complement strand
ATTTTTTGTCACTTTTTTACATTGCCTTTCCTTTACGTTTCTAAATAGTTACTATAATTGATTTTCGGGTTGCATTCAATTTTTTTTTTTTTTTTTTAGGAGAATCATTTATAGTTTTTATGTAGTGGAAGAAATGGTTGAAGTGAATAGCATTTTTGTTTAGCTGGGGTATTAATGTTCACCCAAATGTTTATAATGTGAATGTGCAAAGCACTAAAAGCTTTCGAGCTAAATGCAAATTAGTAGAGCACTCAAATGACATTTTTAGAAGGAGTTTTCATCTGTCAATGTGGCATAATATTAAGTCAAACTAAAGTCACTACTTCAGCTACTGGCCATTTGAAAAAAAATTCAGAAGATACCAGGGTTGACAGAAAAGAAAACAAACTACATAAATATTTTTCAACATATTATATTAACCAAGCAGCTGCTACAGGATTTCACAAGAAGTTAGCATATAATGTCTCCCTTTAGAATATATTTTGAGTGTATGCAATGTCAAAAATCTAAATCCCTGGGTTTTGCATAATGCATTAAGGTCCACATCTGAGACTAGAAAGATTTTTCAAAGCAATGTCATGTGATGAAATAACACATGCTTCACTCAGGGAAAAAAAAAAAAATCAAGGAATACTATGAGTTAGGAAAAAATGCAAACAGATTAATATTCTGAAGTGTTAATCGGTATAATGTAAATGCATTAATTACCCTTACTCTGGATTTTTTTTACTTAGAGCAAATACTTAGATTTTTCTGGGTTTTTTTAAACAAAAGGCCAACTGTTAATCATAAGAAACTGTCAAGTGACATTAAAGATTAGAAACTCACAAAAGCAAAAAATCTGACCCTTATGGCTGAAAGTCCCTCTTTTACCCACCCCCACAGAGCGGAGGCGCTGCCCTACAGAGGCCATGTGCGGGTTCTCCTACTGTTTCAGACCCTCCTGATCCCCCTGCATCTTGAAAGGCAACGGTACTGTGGTTTCCATGCAGATTCCCAGTCTGTATGTTTGTACAAGCATAGGTTAGCCCCTTAGGAGCAATTAGGCGCCACTCATCCTTATGAGTCAACACCCCAGTTTGTGGCAGCATGACAAAACTGGAAGAAAAAACTGAAACGGGAGCAAAAGTTTCAGCAGTTGATCCCACAGGATTTTAGAACCTCTTCACACAATTTCCACGTCTTCAGTTTATCTTCACGATATGTTTTCCGGGTGACATGAGTAGCCCATGTTTCTGGGGACATGTCCCTCACGGAGGCCAATATGGATGCTTTCGGATGCTATGGTGGACCCAGCCCCGTGGGCCCGGAGACACTAGTGGGCGCCATGATGATGACTTTAGACCTGCAATGACTTACTCCTATTGAAGAACAACATATTGCATATTAATAGATGATTTAAAATAATCACATGCTTTATTATTTTCTAAAGAACGGTTACTCGTCTTTCGGAAGTTTCATACTTCTTATAGAAAAGAAAGCAAGTGCTTTTTCAGAGAAACAATGTATAATAATATGTCAGTAAAGATTGAGCAATTTTGAGTAGTGATGGGTGAAAAGGACATTATGTTCTTTTTTCTTGTCATGGTCGGTATTTTTCTGTCAGTTGGCAAAGGCTGCACTCAGCAAGAAGAAGCTAAAGACCTGCATTGAGAGACGTGAGGGTGACAGCTAACCTGACAGGTCAGAAGATGACTGCAGAATTAGCCTTACTTTAATTCTCACTAAAATTCACAGCTCCTGACGAGGAAATGGGAAAAAGAAATTTCCTTACACATTTTCTTTTCATTTCATGTGCAGATTATACATATTCTGCTTCCATTAACAAGAGGGAGATTGTGCTTTATGCAGCTCTATATTTAAGGGCAAAAGACCAAGCAGATGACAAGAGTGACCCTTCTCTTGTCTTATGATCACTGCCAGTTTGACATGACACTAATTAGACTGCCTTAATCTAAACCCAGTTAGTTCTGCATGCTTGCAGCAAAACCATTGTAAACCCGAACATAAATTGCCTTGGGCCTTTGTCTTCCTAAGATACATACATACACATATACACACACTCTCTTTCATAATCCAGTCCTGATAGTCTTAATATATGACTGCTGCATATATGATTCTTAATTTTCAATTTGACAATTACCTTCCATTTCTATTGTAGAATATTATACAGTGTACATGCCAGCAGTCAGAGGAGCTGTAAGGAGATTGTTTCATAGTTCATAAAAAAATGCATGCTGCATGCAATCTGAAATAGCCTGTGGTTGGTAAGCCTAGACACAGTTTACATTTTCCTTTAATGGTGAAATATGATTGCAAAACTGTGAAGTGAAATGTACACAAACTAATCTCATTTAAAAGGAAATCTTCATTTTGAAAAATAAATCTACATACAAATTAATTAAAAATTTTATCATTCTTAGTAGACAAAAAAATAATTTAAAACAGCTTGTTTAGAAAATTCAAGGGAAAAAAATGTTATTACAAATATAACTGTGAGTACCGAGTAACACCGTACCAATTTGGACTATAATAGTGTTAAAAATGATAGTTAATAGAAACACAAGTAACCTCTGAACGTTTCCCATTCAACTTTACCTGCTATAATGCAGCTAATGTGTTGCAGAAATACTCTTAGCTAAGTAAGTTGCAAACAAACCACTTGAAAGGTATAATGTTCCTTTACAAATTAAAGCAAATTTGGTTTATGTTGTGCTGTTATTCTTATTTGTACCAATCCTCCCTAATGTTCAGTTCTCCAGTGTTATTTTGTTGATTTTGGAGTTGCAGGGATTTTTTTTAAACAATTAAATAAGAAGTTTAATGAACGAAAGCTTTCAAAATGAGATTTTTGCACTTACCAAAAACAAGTAAACACTAAGTCATAAATCTAATTATGCGTTCTAACTGAAGAGTTGATTTAAACTTTCATAATCCACTGTTTGATCCAGAAGAGGATTTTATTTCTTTATTAATCTATGTGTTTTCGGTTGCATATTGCTAACTGATACTGGTTTTTTCCCTCTCTTTTTCAGGTTTGCACAGCAACTAAGCTGAACAATGGAAAAATCAGCACTAAAGACAGTCGAGATGTTGGATTAATGAATATTAAAATGTTGTAATTCATGCTGAAACAATATTCTACCAACTTTTTCTGTGTAATTTAACTAAAAAACCAAGCATAAGTGTTATATAACATTTCCATGAATGGGACCCTTAGGCTTATTCAGCTGATC
Organism: Eurypyga helias; assembly: GCF_000690775.1. Classification (NCBI taxonomy): domain Eukaryota; kingdom Metazoa; phylum Chordata; class Aves; order Eurypygiformes; family Eurypygidae; genus Eurypyga; species Eurypyga helias. The sequence goes on along the minus strand of NW_010253256.1, from coordinate 100,732 downwards.
ATGTTTAGCTTGGCAAGTTTAAATATTTTCAGAAATGATCCTGGGACTGAGAAGCCTTCATCACAGCACAGCATTTAAAATGATGGATGTGATACATATTTAATACAATAAAATGGCCATTTATATGCTCATACTAGGCACAAGGGAAATCCTTGTAGGAAAGAATTCTAAAATCAAAAGGGGCCTAGTGTCTCATTACTGTGCAAGGAATTTAGGTACCCAGCTCCCAGTACTGCTGATGGGTGTTACGAGCCCAGGTCTTCCTTCCATCAGTGGGACAACACATATTTAAGGGTCCAGTTCCGCAGAACTTAGACTCTGCACATGTTGAACTGCCAGAAATTCCACAGGTTTCCCCAGTGCTGCTGAATGATGGGGGGAGAAGCACAGTCCAGAGCTATCTCATCATGGCTTCATCCAAGCGAGCCTTCACAGAGTGCAACTATGTCGTCCATTCCCCAGCCATACAGAAAATAGCAATGGAAATAGCAATGATCCCATGGAGCTCCAAAGAACACTTCCTGAATTTCCTGACTTCAGTTATGCTCAGCTAGTCATCAAATTTCTGAGCATCTAGGAACACTATTGTATGGCTAGTTTGTCTTTTGTCACCTGAATGGCACTTAAAGTAAGTGTGGGAGAAGGGCAGTGTGGAAAAGTGAATGCAAGTTAATTGACTGAAGCTTTCCAAAAAAATGCATGCAGCAAAAATAAGAAAGCTAACGTAAACTAACAGCAGCCCTGTAACAAAACAAGGCCAGGGTAGACAGAAACAGGGAAAGAACAGTAAGAACACAATACATGCTATCTGAACACGTCTGCAGTGTTGACAAGTGTGGTTGGTTTGGTCCATCAAAGAGATGGCCATGTGCAACTACACAGTTGTTATTCAGTCCTTTCGGTTTACAATTAAACATGCCAATTTGAGCTGCTAACAACCCTCTTGAATGTGGACCACAGTACCCTTGGGAAGAAGTCTGTAGGATGTTCATATGCTATTTCCCCCCACCCCTCCTTTTTTTTTTTTTCAGGGACACACTGAAAGCCCATTTTCGCAAACAGGAATCTCTGCTGAGTTTTGATGGCTTTTGATCAGGCACTAGCCCTTCAGCACTGCCGGCCACTGTGGCAAAATTGACCACAGCAGCATTAAATTATTCTGACTCATATTGCTGGCTGTGCAACTAAGATCCATAACATCTGAAGACATTTCTGAGATGATTTCTTGGCACAGTAGAGAAGGACACCTGAGCCCAACTTCTTTATAGCTGTTCATAATATATGGAAATCCATTAAAATGTGACCAACATGCTAGATTTGTATCTCTGCATATCTGATTAGAAGGCGGTGCTACAGAATCATCTGTTTTAATTGTTAACATCATGTGTCCTGGCTTTATAGCTGAACTACTACAAAGGATATTGTAACTTTGAGTTCTTGCTCAATGGCTGTTAATACCACTCATCAGGTATGAAAGACTACAATTAAACTAAAACTGTTTCTTGACAGGAAGAATAAATCTCATAAGACTTTTAATCTATGTGCGTTATGTTGAGTCAGGAATGATTCAGAGACAAAAAGCAGCTATTGATTTTAGCCAATTAAGAAAACCAGAATATATTGGAACTTATTTAAATATCCTAAATTCCACTTAATATCATGAGCTGCTTGCTCTGCAAAATTCTGGAAATGCACCCTGCCGTTTGTACTAATTGGTGGGAAATGCAGGCCTGTGTCAAAGACAACTAATTGTCTGATGAAAATAGCTTGTTTCTGACATCAGTACATACCACACCCCTATATCACATGAGGAGGGTTTCAAAAAGGTGTTATACATTGTCATGGTAATTATAATTGGGTTATATGTATCGAAGGTACAGAACCCATACAAGGTGATGGCACAAAAGAGGGTCTTATAAATGAGACTGTAGGGCATTTAACTAAAGAATTGCATGCAGAATAAAGAGCTTACATAAAAGTGTGTATTATGCAGATGTTAGAAACCTGTGTCTCTGAGAAGACACTATTTTGACCATAATGCATTCTGTCATGTGAGATAAAATGCAGAGAACATTTACATTTCTCCCACTCACTGAGCTTCTACCACACGGTTTGCATTTTTCTCACATCAATAGACATCTTTTTAAACATTATATTCATGTCTGTCTCTCTTGATGGCAAATAAAATTCAATAAATAAAATACTTTATGATAAATATGTTAGATTTAAGAAGCAGTTGTGATAAAACTCATAGGTTTTCAAAAATGATTTGTTAAAAACAAATAAATTTAACAAGACGTGTACACAAGCTCAAAATATATTAATATGTTGTAGATGATGCACAATAACATAATGACCCAAAAGAGCATTTGCACAGTTTTTCACACTGCTTAACTTACTGCTAAGTAAGACAGATAATCAACAGAACTTGGATCCATTGCCTCCGTAGATCAGATCAACTACTGCAGCAGCGTGACTTGCTAGGGCATTTCAAACCAGCCGCAGCTACAGATAGCTACTGTAAAGCAGGGAACATGTTCACTACAAAACCATCAACAAGTCTAGTGTCACTTAGAATATGGTTATAGATCACTAAATATTTCTACCAATACTATAATGCAGAGCGCACTCCTTTGCATTCACCCAACCAGATTGTTGTACTTGGCAAACCAATAATTTGTAATAAAATATAATTAGTGAGTACAATATAAATGTCCTACTGTGCTCCTGGTGATCACTTCCTTCTAGGTAATTTGAAATTGCACAGTTCATGTGTATCATCTTAAGAATTAAACAAATAGAAGACTTAGTGCAAATCACCGCTTCCTCAGTTTCCTTTTAAACTTCTACGTTTTTGCAAGATGTTTCTTTCTCAAATATTACTCCTGGCTTTCATGTGTTTTTTTTTTTCTTTTAAAAGAGTAAAGTATACAAAAGGCAAAGAATCTTGTATCACTTAATTATTTTTATTTGATTTTCTACATATTTATTTCCTACTTTTTTCTTAGTAACTACTTTAAAAGATTGGTTTTAGTGTTTCATTATTTCCCTTATGGAACTGCCAAGAAAGTGAAAAAGATAATGTGCCTTTTGGGTTTTTTAGGAATGCAAAGTAAGAAACAGCCCACTACCTATTCAAAGATCTTAGAATACAGACAAGACAAAAGAGTGGTGTTGTTGTTGTTGTTGTTTACTTCTTAATGATGAAAACTAAGGCACAGAATGAGTAAGCTATTTTTAGAATGCCACACAGAGAAATGAAGTGAACCCAGACCTCTCAATTCTCAGTCCAGTGAATGAACCACATGTCAGCTTTCCTGTAATTTTGAGGATATGGATCCTACTTCCCTAAACTTGAGACTCAAATATACACTTTCATCTCTACGTGTTTTAATCAGGGGGACTAGGCTACATACAGAGACAAAAACAATTGATGTAGGGTAGCTGCATCGGTTTTACATTTAAGTTTGGAATTTAATGAAAAAAAAAAAAAGTTTGATCATATAAATATTCAACCCTACTGAAATGGCAGGGTTTCATAAGCATTCACACCCCAACACTTCACTTTCTTCCAGCCATTCGAGACAATTCTCCTAGAGCACAGAATGAACATGTCTAATTTCAGACCAGCCCAAATTCACATGGTGAGTTGCACAGCTAGATGGAGGAGCAGACTGAGGACAGGTCATAACTGCAGAAAAATATTAGGGGCTATTACCATTTCCCTAGTCTCCTTTTTACTGCAATGTCAGGCTGTATCTGCAGGCATGCTCACCTCTGTGAAATGGGGAGGTTACAATGGCAAGATCCATTGCTGTAACAACCCATTTCCTTCTACACGCTAGACAGTGACAAAGGCTCTCTCAAGCTTGAGAGGCACTCCCTGTTTGAAATGGAGCTACTGCTGCCACATCTATCAACATCCTCAACAAATTGTAAAGCAGTGTTCTTTACTGGCTAGCGAAGACAATCACACCCATGTTGCTTCACACTCATCAAAATGTTTGTGCATCTGAATTACATATTGCTCAAGGGTCAGTCATCCCCAAGGGACCTCAACATTATTCCCTCCAAGAGTTAGTTCTACCTCTTCCACATGTGCAGCTTGATCTACTGCCACTCACAGGCTTACCATTGCTCTCTCAAGGACTAAATAACACCAGTAATCTTATCACTTGATGCATTTGTCTCTGCAACATGTTCACAACAGTCCTAATCTCATGTTCCCTGCTAGCACTGACTTAAAATGCTTCTCAGACAGAAACAGTTTTCTTATGTCACAAAGGACAAAGCACTATTTGACATCATAGTATTACTATGCTGAATTTGGTTAGACTTCATGCAGAATAGTTCAGGTGTAGTTGGCTATGCCCGGGGTCTGGAAGCTATCTTAAATGACTGCTCAAAACTGCCTTCAGTGCAATTTTTGTTCCTGCAGCAATGTCAAGGTTAGAACTTTAAGACAAGATACTAAATAATTGTCAAACCCTTCAAATCACAAAATTTACTTGAGAAGAAAAAATATTCAGAAAGAAATTAGTCTGTTAGAAGTTTTTATATTTGTCTTCTGGAATCTAGGCCTTGACTTCTAACTTTCAAGCTTTACTTCATAATCACATGAGAAGGAAGACCTACCTTTTAAAAATACAAAATCCCCAAATTTCAGACACTTGCTATTACATGTCACTTAGTTTTATTACTTGATAACTACTTTGTGGTATCAAATATCACAAGATCCATTATGAATCAAGAGTTTGGGAGCAACGGTCTTGCAGGAATTGTGTCTAACATGATATTTAGAAACTCAGAGATATCTGCCTGACATTTTAAAAATATTAAAAAATTCTGAAATTTATATTGAAGCTCTTTAAGTGGGCTAGACATATAGCACTGAGACTTCTGGATAGTCTGGAGAGGAATAGAAAGGGATCACCAAGACTGGAAGATGAAGGAGGCATTTTGATCCTTACAGGAGACTAAATTAAAAACAACACCACCACTATAGTGGGCAATAACTATATTATAAATTTTGGTAACCTACTTTAGAATATTTCTTCTTAGAAACCCCCAAACTAATGTTCCTATTAAGTTCACACTGAGAAACAATATTTTATTTTTTAATTAAACTATTTTATTCTTTTGCTTGGAAAAGAAAGGTTAAGCTGTTTCTGAAATATTTTTGCCAGTGAAATATGGCTTAATAATTATAATCCTATATTTGGTGGTGAAGCCTAAATGCAGTTGCCCAAACTTACAAATTATAAATTAAGTTTCAGTTCAATATATTTCTACATTTTTAATGCTATAAAAATTTCATGTACTTCAAAAGTGAAAATAGATATTATTTTAACATTTAGAAAAAGCTCTGCATATAGCTACCAATAATTTCTTAATCTTGGAGACAAACTTGTAATAGCGTTAATACTCATGGAACTCAAATCATTACAAGTTACCCGATTAGGCTGACTACTCCCACTCTTTTTGAAAAGGTTTTTTTTCTGATGCCTCAATTGCTTCCTATTGAAGCTCCATATGCTTCTTTATACTATCATGTGCATGTAATGGAACCAGTCTCCTCTACAAAAAGAATTTCTGGTTAGAAACCTGTTTCCTTGCTCTTACCTTCTCAGAATCCTGCCAAAGAGAGCTAGAGGGAGTAGACCGGGATGAGGAGGTGATAAGAATGTCAAAGGAGATGTCAACATAGCCTACATCTCTCTCGCACTACTACCACCCATTCTGTGCTACCAAATACCTGCTTTCAGAGAAATTCAAAGAACTGTTGTAGTAGTAGTCATTCCCAGAAAAGCTGGGGTTTAGCTAGCATTCAGTGACCTTAGGAAGTAGGACAGTAATAAAATCACCAACAAATATTTTGCCTACAAGAATACACCAAGAAGATAAGCTTTAAAAAGCACCAGTGGTAACTATCCCCATTGAAACAGGTCCAAATTCCAACTGTTTTCCAGTGGGACTGTAAATAGAGTCATGTCTTGTCCTATTATTAATTTTAACATTGTTTTAGGATAACTTACTCCTTTCATCATTACTGCCATTTTGATTACTTCATTGTCTAGGAAAAATGCTCGTCTGCCATGAATGCACTTTGCTATGTCATATCTCAAAACAGAGATATTTTTTCTATTTTAAGTTTATAAATCCATTAGGACACTTATATTTAGCTATTAGACATATAATTTGGTTTTGTTTATATGGTACAGGATTGTACTTTTCAACATCTGATGTTCCTAATGGTAAAGGAATAAAAACTGTTCACATTTGAAAGTCTAGGATTTGGATAAACCCAGCTTTGGTCCCCTACAGTGCTGAAGACACTTCAGATTAGGTCTAAAAAGGCATCCTCACATAAGATAACTTATTAAAATATGGTCTTTAGTGCAGGATCTAAAGTTATCCTGAATTAAGTATTCATGAAAATGTCATCAGGATTTCTGCAAACATGTAGCCACATTTACTCCCTCCCCCTGATTCTATGAATCCTCTATTTCTTTCCAAACAGTGGTTCTGTTTCACCAAAAAAGGTTACAGAATATTCTAGAGTCCTGTTTCTAGGCCTAATAACAATAGTATTCTCCTGAATTGTAAACTGAATTTGAGAGATTGACTGTATCAATGTTACTACCTCTTGGTCAAGTGCTCTGTCTCCTGAACAATCATTTAAACAGGGTGTCTTGGCATCTAAGACCGGCAGTGTGTGCTGGCAGCCCAGAAAGCCAACCGTATCCTGGGCTGTATCCAGAGAAGTGTGGCCAGCAGGTCGAGGGAGGGAATTCTGCCCCTGTACTCTGCTCTGGTGAGACCCCACCTGGAGTGCTGTGTCCAGCTGTGGAGCCCTCAATATCAGAAGGATATTGACTGGTTGGAGTGAGTCCAGAGGAGGCCACAAAGATGATCAGAGGGCTGGAGCACCTCTGCTATGGGGACAGGCTGAGAGAGTTGGGCTTGTTCAGCCTGGAGAAGAGGAGGCTCCAGGGGACCTTATAGCAGCTGCCAGTACCTGAAGGGGCCTACAAGAAAGATGGAGAGGAACTTCTTAAAGGGGCATATAGTGACAGGACAAGGGGTAACGAGTTTAAATTGAAAGTGGGGAGGTTTAGATTAGATATCAGGAAGAAGTTCCTCACGGAGAGGGTGGTGAAGCACTGGCACAGGTTGCCCAGAGAAGCTGTGGATGCCCCATCCCTGGTTGTCTTCAAGGCCAGGCTGGATGAGGCTTTGAGCAACCTGATCTAGTGCAAGGTGTCCCTGCCCATGGCAGGGGGTTGGAACTAGATGGTCTTAAACAATTCTATGATTCTGATTCTAATTATAGTGTAAACAGTAAACATGCTTTCATTATAAATAATAATATATCATTTTCTACAGTCTTGCACAAAATTTCACAACAAAATCCATAAGGCAAGTCCTAACAAGTGAGGTCTTTAGTTTTACCCCTTTTCTGCAGCTGTTACCCACTTTTGTCTTTGTCACCTTCTTCTTAAAAGGTGTCCTGAGGCAGCAAAAAGAAACCTGCTTATGTCTTGAAGCCAGGCTGTCTCCCAGCCCTGACCATCCCTGCCCAGACTTCCCTGGGGCTCCACCAGTCCTGATCACAGCCCTGGACCCCATGTCAGCCCACGGAGCAGAAGGAGGCAAAAGAGAACTGACGGGAGTGAGAGCATGCTCAGGGAAACCCACGAGTGCAAGGAAGTCTTTCCTTGAAGAGGCAGAAACCAAAAAGCAGACACTGGACTAGGAGTCATACAGAGAAAGAGACAACCCAATCCCTGCCACTGTCAGGGAGGAAAAAATTCTTTACAGGTTCTGCCTCCTTCTTTAATTTCATTCTTCAGGTTTATGTTCAAGTAAGATCTAGTTTTAAAGAAGGGGTAGTTGTTTTGCCATGGTGTTTTAAAACAACCTTTTTTTGGCATTTGAGGATGTTCAATTAAAGGAAAAAGTGCTGGCAGAAACCTCTTGGCAGAGTCAAAGTTCTGTTACACCTCTCAGACCAAGAGCTACACTGTGAAACAAAGTTCTGCTGAGTCATTATTCGTTGCTTCACCCCTGCCCAGCACAAAATGGGCATATTTTTTATGTCCATCAACCACACTTTTGCTGACCTACTCCTTCTTCCACCACATGTTGCACTGCACAAGAACTTTGCAGGTGGTCCAGTGCAGTGGTTTGTATTTCACCTTCCAAATAAGGAAAACTTACTTTTATGTTAAACTAACTGCAATTCAATGGAACATTGAATATGCTTTAAGAACCGTTTAAAAATGTGTTTGAATCTGTAAAAGAAATCCATGAGTTTTGACTCTGCCGAGACCCTGCAGTTTACGCCAATGACATTTGGCCTGCTTAAGATCTGTATCTTCATACAACGTTAATAACCCATAATTTGGGTGAACATTTTCAAATTACAAAAAAAGTCACAATACTGGCACAAAACATCTTCATGTTCATATTCTTAAGGTCACATTAAAATATGCTGCACTTTTTTTGCAAACACCGTTAACAACGTTAGAAGTCTCTGACAATCTCTTTGAGACAAAGAGGTTGCCAGGGAAGCTATCTACCCCCCTGGATTGTTATGCAAATAGTTAAAATATTGAAATGAATTTAAGGAGTTTTACTCTAACACGTCAGTCCTGTTATAGTTTGGAGACAATGAATAATATATTCCAGACAAAGTGAAGGCAGATATAGAAGTAAACTAAAATAGGAAAATTACGCCCACCAGGCATTTAAATTTAGGAGCTGAATAAATTATCCATACATTAAAAGGTTCATATATTTCAAAGAAAGCATTAAAAAAAATAAAAAATAACTGAGAAAATGTAACAAAAAGCAGAATAATTCCAAATGTGATCAAAGCTGGTGTGGAAATCTATTAAATGGATACCCTTGCTGCACAAAAATTATATGATACTGCTTTCATAGATCTATTCTTTTAGCAGATATTCACTTGGAGCCTCTACTATTTTATGAAATGAGTTTTAATCTGGAACACTGGAAAAAAATCATTAAACCTAAGATTTTTATCCATTCAAATTTCTATTGCATTTTTTCATCTTTTGGCACAATGAACATTTATTGTTTTTAATCAAGAGTACTCTTTTATCTGGTATTCTTCCAAAAGGACCTCCCTATAGTCTTGTATGATTCAGTTCACTGCATATGCTATTCTTACAAATCTATTAATTAAAAAACCCACTCAGAGTACTTGATGAAAACCAAAAATACTTCAATGGATTTCTCATCATGCTGAAAAGCTGATTCTTCCAACATTCCAACAGGCCTCAGTTATAATTTTGTATACATAGCACTTTCAAACGTGTGCCACTGCCACTGAGTATCTGAACTGTTACTGTCCCAATTTTATAACAGACGTTGTTAAAAATATCTGAGCAGAGCTTCATGTTTTTTCATTAAGGTGGTTTCAGAATTAGGAATAGAGGAGATGCTCTTACTCATGCAAAGACTTACGAAGGACTCTGAACAATTTTTTTCAGACTTCCAGTGAACTGACAATATATACTTTCTAGTGAGAAACAGACTCATCACTATTTAGTATTGCTATTTAACAGGGATTGCATTACATTTCCAAGCTCCAAAAGGGATGCACTTCTTTGTAGCTCATTCTGAAAGAATGAGCACCTTCAAGTGAATCCAGACAAGACAATCGAAACTGGCACGACAGTGACAGTAACATAGTTATGTAGTTTTGTTTTGTGGGCCATAGTAATGCCCAACAGACTGCAAGCCTGACTGGTCACATAAAGGTGGATTTCTGAGACCGACATGAAAACATTTTAACATCTTGCAGAGCACTGACAATATCTGACTTCACTATCTGACTTTCTGAGTCAGAAGCTCTCATGTCGAGGTACCATGTCAGACAAGTAACAGGGAATCTGTTTGTTTCTTGCAAATGGCTCATAGTCATGATATTTTACTATGTGATCACAGAGTAATGAAGACTAAATTCATACAAACATGTCTATTAGAAGATATTTCATATCAAGAAAATTCAGTAGCAGACACATGAGTATTATTCTTGAAACAACTTTTTATCCGATATAGATTTATTGCTCTAATAGTGGAGGAGGACTTTTAAAAAGGACCTGTCCTGACAGGAGAAGGGGTAATGGGCTTAAATTGAAAGCAAGTAGATTTAGGTTGGATATCAGGAAAAAATTCTTCATAAAGCGGGTGGTGAAGCACTGGAACAAGTTGCCCAGAGAAGCTGTGGATGCCCCATCCCTGGCTGTCTTCAAGGCCAGGCTGGATGAGGCTCTGAGCAACCTGGTCTAGTGGAAGGTGTTGGAACTAGATAGTCTTTAAGGTCCCTTCCAACTCAAACTGTTCTATGATTCTAAATTTAACTGGTTTATATCCTGGGCACTTCCTGGGCAACTGCCTATGAGGAAAAGTAGGCCACCAAACAATAGTTACTCTGCATCTATTTTTCTATGCATTTCCATATGTGTGCATTAAGAGTGCCTTGATGTGTGGTGGCTTATTCCATTTGGAAATCCAGTTGATCGTATCCAGTGTATTATAAGGACATCTCCAAAGAGACTTAATGCATAGTAGTTTGCATGCTGTAAATCTAAGCCTCCCTTTCTGCATATTTATTCCATGTATAAAGGCCATGGTAGAGCCATAACTGATATAAGAAGGTCAAATCTCTGTTGAAAACCATTAAAGGTTCATCAGTATCATGTGGCTCATTATTTATAACATAATGAATATTATCTAAAAATCATTTGAATAGCACTTTACTTATTAACATATTTAAAGCTATCTCTGCTCAGAACTACCATAATTTTGGGGATATAGCTCTGAAATATAGAAGTCTTGCTTGCTTGTGAGGAATATATGGGCAGAATAAGAATGTTCCAAAGGTCTGTGTTTTTTTTGAGGAAGAATAAACACATGCAAGATTTACTATCAAGGAACTGTTATAGTATGAAATCCAAACAAGACTGATACATAATGCAGCAATTTATGCTTCTTAATTTAGCTGGTCAAGTTCCATGTAAATTTGTGGGTTTGCTGTAAAATGGTGTAACTAAGGACTTACACAGTAGTAACTCACAAAAGAAACTGTCCTTTGTGCCTTGGAATGTGTGCTGAACTTAAGTCTTTCGGGATATGTGGTTCAGTCACTGATTTGATATTTTTAACATGTTGTCGTGACTAGTAAGATTTGAGTATTTCACTTTGCGAGAGCCAGTTCTTGACCTGCAAGTTGCAGCAGTGTAATTACATTAGATCTGGGTGTAGGGATTTTTTGCCTGACGATTCATTCATATCAGTAAAAGTTCTAATGCAGACATAATATCACTGTGCCAGTTCCTACAACTTTAAAAGCTTTCCCACTCCTAACAGGAGAATATTTTTTTTTTTTAATGGTTGTGTCTGTAGAAGTGCCCTTCATTTGGTGATTTGCAGAAGTAGGAATGCATCACCTGAATGCAAGTTAACAGGGATGAAATTGTCCTTTATCACCAAAAAATATACAAAAATATATAAACTTTAGGCCTCTAAACCTAAACTCGCACTCCAAGGTAAGCTTCACAAATGCAAAGAGCAAAAGGGGATGTGGTGTCTGGCTACATGTGGCTACTGCCCCTGTCTGTACACTGACCACTTCAGGTCGCAAAGGACCATGGATTTGTAGCTAGGTTAGGAGAGATTTGAGACAGATCAGAGTGCTTTTCTGAACTGTGACAGTAAGAAAATGCTACATTAACAGGCGGCAGAAACCATCCAGGCTTTTTCTGGAGGATTAACAAAAGACACAAAACAAGGATGATCTATAATTTCCTATCTAAAATGATTGGCTGGATATTTGAATTGCTTAGACACAAGGATCCTATATTCTCCAAAAGAGATATTTTATATTTTGGTTAATATGTAAGGTCCTTTCCAGAAACTTTATGAGCCCTAGGAAGAAGCTATGGTTACTTAGACATGGGGAATCATCCTTCCATTTTATAAGGCCAGAAAGTTTCAGAATTTTGAGTTGTACTGAAGAAATTATTGATGGATTCAGAGAAGTTAATGAAATTGTAACTGTCATGGTTTAACCCCAGTCAGCAACTAAGCACCACACAGCTCCAGGCTCGTCTTTGCCTTCCCCCAGTGGGTTGGAGGAGAGAATCAGAGGGAAAGGTTAGAAAACTCAGGGGTTAAGATAAGAACAGTTTAATAATTAAAATAAATTAAATGTAATAAGGATAGTAATAATAATAATAATGTATAATAAAAGGAAAACAACAGAGAAAAAAAAAGTACGCAACTGCTCACCACCCACAGACCAATGCTGAATGCGAACATTGCTTGGCAACAATAAAAACATCAGTGTTATCAACATTCTTTTCAGCACAAATCCAGATTCTAGCCTCATACTAACTACTGTGTAGAGAATTGACTCTAACTCAACCAAAAGCAGCACAGCAACAAAATGAAACCATAACCCTTTGCTTATAGTATTTTTCTGCATATTTATCATACCTTAGTCTCCACTTTCTGATCTATGTGAGCAGCTAAATTGTATAAAATATAATTTTACTCATCTAAATGAATTCTCAGCAGATAACTTTAACTGTTTAAAAGTCACCAGTATAGTACAACTCCAACTTAATCCCAGTGGATAACTGAATTGAAGACAGGTTTTAAAAAGATAAAGAAGGATGGATTTTAATTTTTACTGATGAAGGTAATGGGTAAATTCTGCAAGTCGAGGAGCTGAATACTCAGGATGCAAAAGCTTGTTTTGTATCTTATTTTCAGCTGAGAAACCTAAAAAATAAAAATAATGCTACTTACTTTGAGAACTTAGAAAATAAAGCCAAAGTGTTATATTATTCCGAAGTTATGTGCCATTTCTTTCATATATGTCTTTTCTTTGTTCAAAAAAATAAGGCTTTTGTCTCTTGCCTACATGCCTGATTTCAGTGCCATATGTCAAAATCTTACAGTCAACTTTTGATTTTATTGCCTATTCAGTACACATGAGAAAAACAACAATTATTTCAAGTACAGGGTTTGTGGGGGTTTTTTGGTTTTTTTTTTTTCATTTTAAGACCTTTTACTCCAAATCCAAGCCTTACAGTTTTGGCAACACATTGTATTTTTTGATGTCTTGTAATTAAATCATTCCAATTTCTTATTGTCGTGGAATCAGGCACTTGGAGAAAATATGTGAGCCTTGATTTGCCTTTCTGAATCTATTTTTCACAGTAGCAAAGTCCTGGTCAAATAAATTAAATTACTGCAACAGTATGTAACCAATTTTATGTAAATTAAGGTGTTAATGTTCTGAATCACATTCCTGAAAATGGTCTGTTTTCTCTTGTAGCTTTACTTCATTAATGTCACAATGGAAATCTAAAAATTAATTTCTACAAGGCTAAGTATTGCTCCCTGACTTCTAAAAGAATTAAATTTATGGGTAGTCTTAATGGTCAGCTGACACTACTCAGTAGCCCACCCAAATAAATCAAGACCCCTGCCTACTTGCCAACAGAATGGGCTAATGTGAATTCAGTTTTTTTTAAAACATCAGATCAGCTATGCAAGTTTTAACTGTGTTTCTGGGTATATAATTATTTTAATGTTTTTAACCTGTGTTTGTGGTGGTCCCCTAACATGAGCAAAACTGGCACTCTAGGTTATCAAGAAAATACAAGATTAGCAGAATGAAAATAAACATAATTGGAAACCATAGGAATACAAAGTCAGAAACAGCCTTATTATTTTACTAGGAAGGTTAAAGTAGCAAATATATTCAGACAGACACAGGAGAGGCAGATCTGAAAAATGGTAGCTAAGAACTCAATTTCTAACTACCAGTTTCCTCATTTTGTCTGTCATCATGTCAGATTAGACTGGGAGAAGCTGTGATTTTTTTTTTTTTTTAATTGTTCTTACAGGCAGGTCCAGATTGGTTCTATGTTAATTACTTTGAGACCTATTATATATTATCATCTGCAGTGTTAAAGTAAACCAGGTCATGTTCTTCAAACATTGGACAAGAAATTAAATTGGATTAAAGAAACACAACCTCTACTGCTACAACTTTTCTGCATATACCTATGCTCTACACAGACAATCATATACAGGAAGGTAATTTTTCCAACTTACTCTGTCAGTTTAATGCACACCCCTTGTATCACCACTGTAAAGGATGAAGAGATAAGAAATCACATTTGTTTTGTATTTCTAAAAAAAATTTTTCAAAGAAATTTTCCTACCCCGGTTATTTCACCTACACAGGATTTGTTCCTCCACTTGCCAAAATATATTAAATTCATTGGCTGCAGTGAAAAAATTATGGTTTTGCATAGCCACATACCTCTGAGAATCTCACAGTATTATATAGTAAATGTTACCATGTCTCAGATTAAAATTGCATTCTTCCTAAAAGGTCTTAATCTGAGAATAATATATGAGAATCTATTTTCTCTTTAAATAAACAACTTGAATATTAAAAACTTAAAATCCAGACTGCCAATGCAAAGAATCTTGATAGATTTTTTAAAAAGATGGAGACGAATTTTGGCAGTCCAAATTATTTTTGGTTGTGTAAGTGTGTTTAATAATGTTATTTGTATTTTACAACTATGTTTAAAAAAAATATAAAGAAGATATTGTCACTTATTTTCCATGGTGTGCAAATACTTAGGGTGATTGATTTGGATTGCCTCAATTTCTAAAGATCTGTACCTCCCTTTTATCCAGCATGACTTCTAAAAAGAGGACTTAAATTCTCCCAAACCAGTCACTTCATGAAACTGCTGAAATTTAAGAATGACTTATGTCAATACACCCTAACAGCAACAGTTATGCTTCTGAGTCATACAGGTTAATGAGTTACTACTATGCATCAGCTGAGCTGTAGTGGCTGTTTATTCATTCTTTTTTTTGTGTCAAACACAAGGTAAAACACATTAGGTTAAACTTTAATGAAAGAAGGTTATGTTAATGCACTTTACTTTGGATTTGCCAAAGGCTAAGAATTCGCTTGGTACCTCTTAAAGCAACGGTAACTTGATCAAATGGCTGAGCCCAAAATAACAGAGATTAGAATACAATCCAGTCCCCCTGATTTCTAGTTCCCTGTTCTAATCATTAAACATAATTCAGATTCACAGTTTTCAAAGCAATGTTTATTTGTGTAAGGAATTACGTTGAATTGCAGTGAACTTCATTCAATCTGTAAGTACAGTGAATAATCACCATCTCTCCCCTTATATTATTTCTTTAGAAATCAAGATCTGGGCCTTCATCCACCTTCACAAGTCTAGACTTCAAGTAAAAATAAATTTCTTCTGAAGGCCAGAGCAATTGACCCTTACATATACAAGGCACTGGAAGGGAGGCAGTACTTCTTGCAAGGTGATATTTGAAAAGGAGTGGCTGAAAAGGACAAAATAAAATAAACTGGAGACCAGTCATGAATAAAATTTTCCCTTTGAAAGTTATCAGCCATTATTCTGAGAAATAGGAGATGAATAGATTAAATCTGCTCTAGAACTGACAAGAATTCTGAAGGAATATACCCTACTTGCCAGCATGGCATCATATATCCTTCTACAGGGAGGAATGGGAAAAGCTCACATATTCATATCTTTTTCTGGGAAAATTAAAGAATTTTCAAAGAAAATTTCCTGATCTGAAAAATTGCATAAGTTGTTGATTCTGGCTTTAGTCAGCATATACTCTACTGCCTGATTCAATTTGAAATGTTATTATTTCTTTCATATACTTTTGAGAAAACCTGTTTCTATATATCAGAAGATCTTACAAAGTCCATTACTAGATTTCACCTTAACGCCATTTATGCATTTATGCACATCTAAAAGTCAAGGAGCTAGCATAACCACTATTAAGTTAGTGGTTCCAAACCTTTGTTGTAGGCACATTATTACAAAAGTCAGAACCAAATCAACATCAAAAGTCAAGCCTTGTCTTCTCATTTCTGATTCAGTAGATTTCTTGTACAGCTGAAGATGTGTAAGGTATTCGCAGCCAGGTCTTCCACAGAATCACAGAATGGTTGAGGTTGGAAGGGACCTCTGGAGGTCATGTGGTCCAACGCCTTCCTGCTCAAGCTGGGCTACCTAGCGTTGGTTCCCAGGACCATGTCCAGATGACTTTTGGCTATCTCCAGGGATGGAAACTCCGCAACCTCCTTGAGCAACCTGTGCCTGTGCTTAGTAACCCTCACAGTGAAAAAGTGTTCCCTCATGTCTGGATGGCAGGAACTGTGCTTCTGGTCCTGTTACTGGGCACCACTAGCAAATGTCTGGCTCCGTCTTGTTTTCACTCTCCCTTCTGGTATTTATACATATTGATATGATTCCCCCCTGAACCTTCTTTTCTCTGAGTCAAACAGTTCCAGCTCCCTCAGCCTTTCCTCATAGGAGAGATGTTCCTATGAAGGAGTCCATTATTTAGTGGCCCTTTGCTGGACTCTCTCCAGTAGCTCCATATCTCTCTTGTACTGGGGAGCCCAGAACTGGACACAGTACCCCAGATGCTGAGTGGAGGGGAAGGATCACCTCACTCAACCTGCTGTCAATGCTTCTCCTAATGCAGCCCAGGACATAGTTCACCTTCTTTGCTGCAATGGATTATTGCTGGCTCATGTTCAATTTGATGCCCACTTGAGACCCCATGTCCTTTCCTGCAAAGCTGATTTTAACCTGGTCAGCCCTCAGCATGTACTGGTGCATGCGATTATTCCTCCCCAGGTACAGGACTTTGCACTTCCCTCTGCTGAAATGCATGAGGTGTCTGTCATCCCACTTCTCCAGCCTGTCAAGGTCCCTCTGGATGGCAGTACAACCCCCTTTCTCTTACTAGTATGGCAAATCTTCCAGATCATTTTCCTAACCTGGAATTTCTTACAAGTACTTTTCCCCACAGCCTACTCTCTCAGTTTCTGCCTGAAGGGAAGCTGAGTGTAACAAAGATCTTGAAACCAGGATTCTCCAGGGGCCAAATCATCCTTTGAGACCAAGTAATGTATGTGTAGTCATACAATATATTCAATGCAGTATAAAGTAACCATGTTTGAAATGGGTTTTGCATCTAATGTGACCAAGCCAGACTCTTTTGAAACAGATATGAATTCAGGAGGACTGGTACAGCAACAACCTTTTTTTTTTTTAGGTGGCAATACAGAAATGCAGTTTGTCATAGATGGCAAAATCTTGACAACTGAGGTTCTGTCTGCTCTATAACTCTATTGGACTTTGCACAGCGAGTTTCAGATGAAAATAGATATGCTTCAGGATTCTTGTTCAGTATGTCCCTTCTCCATAGTGCCTTATTATTATTACAATTTCATGCAGTGGCACCTAACTGGCAGACTCAGGTTATACTCCAGTGTGCTAAACAAACATAATAAATGACATGACAGTCCCTGCCACAATACATGGACTTCACCCTGACAGGGCTAGATCCAGTGAAGGAAAAGCAATGATCTATTCTGACAAGATTCTGAAGGTATTTTAAACAGGTGGAAAACCCCAGATTCTGTATGAATGTCCTCCTTAACCATCTTGAATCAACATGAGTCAGCTTGTTTCATACAGATTGCTGTATAGAGCCAGACCAACAGCATGGATTTCCATACCAAAGTCAAGTGGATAAGTACGTAGATCCACATACTATAATGAAATGTAAACACTTATTCTCGGAGTATTTCACTTGCCTGGTTTTATACTTTTCGTGGCACTTCCTGAAGTTCACAGCTAAGTTGTCTGCGTTGCCCCATTTCAAAGTCTGCCTAATGACAAACAGATGTGACCTGGTCATGCCAAGCTTTTAGTTGCCTTTGGAAAACAGATACAGGAATTATGGTTGCAGAAACCCAAAGGCTACACTCTAGTTTGGAAGCAGACAGTTTCAGACTGCTATAGACTTTAAGCTGTGACAATTATTTTCTAATATATAGAAATAAAATTTTAAAATTAAGAGCTATAAAAACGTCTTTAATTAATATACATATGCCTTGCCCTACTTAGAACCACACCATGCCCAAGGATGTTAGCTTCTTCCATCAATATGCATAGTCTGAAACCTCAGCCTGGTACCAGTATACAAGCCTTGCTCTGAATTTCTTCATATCTTCTTGTTTACATTCTATGTAAGGTATCCAGCTGGTCATGGATAGACTTCTTAGTCTTAAATATGGGGCATTATTTGTAACTGCCTATAAGTCTAAAGCACTGCTATTACCATTTGTTAACATTAGGGAAAATACGTGTTTATGTCTTTATTCTGATGCATTTGGCAAGTAAATGTTACATAACATAATATTATATGCATTGACATTACATAAGACCAAGAATCTTTAATAAATTTTCCTGCCTTGATAGTGAAACAAAGAACTGCTATTATGAACAAGAGCATAGCACCTGCATTTTTCACTGAAAAAAAAAAACATTTTGCATAATCAACTCTCTAGATTCTGCTATTGTTCAGCGAAGTGCACTCCCATGCAGAGAACTGCAGGACTGAGATTTCAATAGGAAACTAAGTTAATTTATGACAATTGTTAAGTAATAAAAGAAATGCATATGAAAAGCATGGTAAAACCTTGTCTGAACACCCTGTCTTTTAAAGAAATGAGACTAGAAGGCAGTATAGTGTTCTGTGTTTACTGGGGTTCTGGATATGGTGATAGGCACCATTGTAAAAACCCTACATTAATCTTGTCTCACGGAGGCTAGAGTGTGCACACTTATGGATCTAGATACAGTTCTATGAAAATGAAGCCGGGTTCTGCTCCATACTTCTTGTGCAAGACATCCACCCCCAATGAAACCAACATCATACATTTTTAATTGTTCATAATAGTTACAATGGGCTATAAGCCTTAAACTTTGTACAGACCTTAAATGTCACCAATATTACTGAATGCAAAGTTAAACCAGCTTTCACAGATGAGAAATGCCTTTAGAATAGCAGTAGCGGAATTTATCCTACCAGATGAATTTCTGTTATATGATTACAAAATGAATCTTTTTTTTAAAAACGGGTAAAGGGAAGGGACAGTCAGTCAGAGATTTACACCTGATTTGTGTTATAGTAATCTTTGAAATTAAGAAGTGTATCCTTGCATTTCATTAAATTCTGGCTAATGAGATAACTGTCTTCCCAAGGAGGGAGTGATGAAGTACTCATGCCATAAAGCATAAATTAATGCTGCAAGGTTAAACACTGGAACTAACTCATGTTTCAACAAAAGCCCCTACCAGCAGTTAAATTAACTGACATAAATACCATAAAATCTGTCTTTATTTTAGTCTCAGATGATGCTTCTTTTTACACCCCTGCTTTCAGTTTGTATAACTCATTTTTGCACATTATTGCATGCATCATTTGCCATTTAAAGAATCAGCTACAACTGAAAAAAGATTTAAGGCATCAAATACTCAAGGAAAAGAACCTGTAGGTATGAAGAATACCCCTATGATACTGTATTTTGCCACTACTTTTTAAAGAAAATACCACAATAGACAACCACAGTTCAAAGAAACAGTTAATTATGTTGAGAACAGACGAAAGAAATCTACTTTTTCAGCTTTTTGATAGACATTTTTAAAAAAATGTTAAAGAAAACCTGTGGTGATAATAGGTTTGATATATATTCTGGCAAAAATTATATCACATTAATGAGGTGGCTTAAAGGGCTCATGCATTTTGTAAGAGGCATTTCAATGTATTAGTATAATTAGCAGTGATGAGAAAACTGTTTGGAACTGAATTACCTCTCACGAGTTCATTTGAGCTATATGAAATTACACCATGCAAGAAGGAAAATTATGGAGCCATCCAGAGAGAGTTCATGCCTGATTTGATCATAGCCACTAATTGGATGATCATTTTCGTAAAGCTTTTCAAATGGTTGACAGTTTCTGCCTCTCATTTTTTTAATGGACTAGCTCTTTATTTCTTGCACTAAGCAACCAAACATACATTTGTTCAAGATTTTGGTGTTTCTACAGGGACCTACAGGTGTAATTGTCACAACCCGAGCAACCTTTGTCCCCTAATTAGCTGTTTTTTAGGGACCCCTGATGAGAGTTGCTGTTCTTGTTAACAATCTTAGAGAATACCTGATGAGTAAGACTCTCCAAAGTCTGATGCGTGTCAGCAGACACCATATGACAGCAATTTAATGAAGTTAAAAACTGACCTGATTCTGATGGCTGGAGTAGCATCTGTGTTGTATAGCTTTTGATTTCTGTTGGTCTATTTTTTTTTTTTTTAACATGAATTGGGTGTTCTTGTGAAGGATAACAGAAAGGTGAAGGATACAGGAAGGAAAGCTTATTAATGGAAATACTTTATGAGCTCTCTTACTGTCCTTCCTAATATCCAGTAACACTGAGCAAATTGAAATGATGCTAACCTTCTTCCTATATTTCAAATGAGATTCTTAATATATAAAATACTTGATTCAGGTATTTTTAAGCATTTAACTCAGATCTGTTTTACTGTTTTTTTACTAATACTCTTAGTAGGGGTTTTGGGTGGGGAGGTGGTTTTTGGAGGTTTTTTTGGTTGGGTTTTTTTTAATTATACTTTCTTTTTATTTAATGCAAACATTTTGCAGTAAATTTTAGACTTAGTGTCATCCAAATTCTAATTTCTTACTTAAAAACTCTACTTTCCACAAATAATACATCTGGGTTACAAAGTCAGGAAGGAAAACAGAAGACAGCTTTCCAGTTTCTTAAAAGAAAAATGGAACAGTAAGCTTACTAATACTTCACCTCAGTGATAAGGTATAATTCAACATGGATAACCCTTCTGAAGCACACATGTTTATGTATAGTATTTCTGCGGACTGAAATTTTTTTGCAGCTTCTTGTAGGATCAGAAGATCTTTCTGACTTTGTCTATGTACTAAAAATTTTCATAAGCCTTCTAGCAATCACTTAAGGAAGAACACTCACACTTATTTAGATGCTATTAGTAGATAGATACAGAATTAAGCAAAAATGCTATCATCACACAGAGTATTCTATTTTCATACAGCTCTCATGTTCTGTCAGAGTTTACAAAGATATATAAAATGTTATTTAATACTTGTAAACTTTATTCAATTAACTGAATTTTCCTGCAGTGAAGAGATGTCTTCACAAAAAATCTAAAGTCCCAAAGAAATCCCTAGAAAAACAGTGGTTCATAAATGTCTCTTAATTGAGTCACAGTTTGAAGCATGTTGTTTACAAGAATTTTTAGTAAAACTCTGGTTAGCAGGCTACAGATTGAAATCATACAGAAGTCTAGAAGAGATTTTTTACCACTGATTCAATACATGAAAACATATATGTTCAGAAATATGCTTGAAGAACATATACACCATGTTGGTGCTCTCACACTAAATGGAACACCAGCTGGTAGTGCAAATGCCTTAGTTTATGTTGTTCCTTCCTCTAATCCAGCAGACAATTGTTCTAGCAATGCACTCCATAATCCATTGGCCACTTTAATATTGAATGTCACATGGAAGACAAATGCAGCATGCCCTTTTAAAACTCTTACTAATTAATACCAAGAAATTACAAAAGTTAGAAATGCTGAAAAGTACTATTAGATCATTGAGGTCAAATGTAGTGTAGAGCCCCCATTTCCGAATGATATTATACTCTTAAAGGACACATGTCAATGGTAATAATATTCTAAGAATATTCATTTAAGTAACTTTCTAGAGGGTGTTATCAATGTAAAGTAAAATTATTATCAATGATAAAAAATTATTTTTTAACTGCAACCTCATAGGATGGTTGGCATTTTTTATCCATTCATTAATCAAATAATTTTATTCAGTAATTTATCAAATAATATTAATAACATGTAGTCTTACAGAAACTTGGCAAGATGAAACAATTGCTCCAGAAAGCCACTTAGAGATTATTTCCACTTCACAGCCCACACCCCCCACCCTCCACCGCCCATCCCCCTATAGACATTCATATCACTGCTTCACTGCAGCTGGGTTGGGTTAATTTTTCAAATGAATCATGTGCCTTTTTGCATATGAAACATTGTTTTTGCTGAGGAAACTTTCCACCACCTCAGGGTACAGAACAGTGTTGCTTTGCAGATACTCTGTGCAAGGAAAAAAACAAAACAAAACAAAACAAAACAACAGCTGAATCAAACAGAATGTTGAAGCCTAGTTTTTCCGAATGGGAGAGGTTTATATGTTAAGCAAAGCAAATAAAAGCTCTATGGCAGACATTTATTTCATTAAGAAATTAAAGCTGATGGGTCTTCAGTTTCATCATAGCTCTATTGGTGCAAACTCTGCTTCTGTAAATTTTATTACTTCAGCTTTTATGGTTGTAATATAAGAATCCTTCAAATATACTTATGCTCATCAATCTCATTCTAAATGTCTCAACTACTGTGTACACATATACAGTTTGGGAAAGAATTGTCATTGTTTTATATTTTGTAACCCTGTCTGTTTATTCTTATAGAGAAAACATACCATAGTGATAATGAAGATAATAAGTAGAATAGCAATGAGACAGAGTGAGGATTACAAAAGCAGGAGGCTCAGACACTGAAAATTCAGAACCTTGTCATTAACCTGCTTTCTAAGAAGTGACTTGACATATCAAAGTGTAAAACTCACACAGAAGTCAAAGTTAGGGAAGGTTTTTTTAATTTCTGAAGAACAGTTTAATTTCTTCCTAACATCCCTACCGTGAAGATGGTGTCATTGTATCAGGAATGGGCTTAATGCAACCTTTGTAGTCTTTTGGAGGGATAAAATTAAATCGGTAGGCAGAAGTTGGGCAGAGCAGGCAGAATCTGTATTTCTAAAATATAGATTCAAATGACGTAGAGCCATGACCATGGAAGAGGCATCTAGCTCGAAAGATTTAGCATATCATTTTTCTGAACTACATATTGTCCATGCAAATTTCATCAATGAGAATTAAAAGGTTAAAAATCAACACATGCACATTTGTTGGAAGATATATCAATCAGACACTGGCAATATGGTCCCTGTCACCTATTAATATAAGATACTGGAGCACTCTAATATTTGTAAAATAGTAGAACTCCCCAAGAATGACAATAGAGCCACTGCAAATTAATAAAGTACACCATCCTTTTGTTTGACTTCTGGGTAGCACTTCAATCTGCACAGTAATATTTAAGTAAGATTTTAAAATTTAATGCTTAAAATTTGTGTCAACCAGAGTTTGTATATACAAATATCTTTTTAATGATATTTAACTTCTAGCAGTTACTTATTCTTCATAATAATGAGCTTCCCTGTTTCACTATTTTCACCAGAAATTCAACTTCTATCATTGTTATCATCACAACTCTAAGGAATGCAGAAATAAATAAGACTGAGATTGTAAATGGCCCTCGGAACCAGTACATCAGACTTCAAGTTATTTTATTTATGGGACATCTTTAAATAAACCGGAGAAAATAGTATCTTGCTTCATGGGAATATTTTTCTTTAACTGAGAAAATTATTTGTCTTTTTTTTTAATCATCATATTTAGTGGGAGTTGCAGGCTAGAAACAGATTCCTTGAAGTCAGCAGTAACTCAAAGAAATATTCCTGAGAAAAACTTCAAGCAATTCCCTAAGCAGCCTGACCCAGGATCTTAGCCCTGAAGGCTTTTGCACAACCACCAGTTTCACCACTACTGGAGACAGCTACACTTCCAGATGTTGATGTTGGAAAAAAAATCTGTTCCCAAGACTCATCTGCTTCCTGAAATCAGCTAAGTCTTCTGTGAATTGATAAGAATATTCAGCAAAAGAAAGCAAAGAAGAATATTGCTTTTTCTAGAATGAAAACCACAACACTGTCATTTATACAGTTTCCTTTAAATGACAACATTCAATTCAATAAAAGAA
This sequence comes from Eurypyga helias, assembly GCF_000690775.1. NCBI lineage: Eukaryota > Metazoa > Chordata > Aves > Eurypygiformes > Eurypygidae > Eurypyga > Eurypyga helias. The sequence goes on along the minus strand of NW_010253256.1, from coordinate 76,798 downwards.
ATGCAAAAGACCTCTCAAAATTGCAAAGAATGTCACCTTACAGGTATTAAAACTTGGGTATAAAAATTAGGCCAAAAAAGTCTCAAAGATATAGTTGTAGGTGCTTTTTACAACCTAAAAAGCTGCATTTGAAAACTGAATTACTGAAAATATGCGATATTTTGCCAAAGGAATACACTTTCCCTTTTTAAGGTTAGGCATTTAAAATCTCACAGAAGTGAAAAGGAAGGCAAAATAGGTACGTTCATTTTCCAGTCAGGAAATTTATTGGATAGATATTACATTTTCCCAGCCACTGGTAAATTCCATAAAGCAAGTACTTGATTATTTTTCTAAATCACCAGCAAGTTTATATATTTCTCCCATTTTTAGATATAGGAAATGGCCTATCACTACTTTTTCCAAAGATTCTGCTACTGGAAATATTTTATTATCAAGTCTAATATCTTCCTTACTGAAAGGTGTACTACATTTACCATACTAATCAGACAGGAAAAAAAAATGTGTGTTGCATTATTTTTAGCCCAGCCAGTGAAACCTCAAAAATTTTTGAAATCTAATTCTCACAGCATACAAAGTCAAAAGTGATAAAAGGCAACATTCGTCCCCATTAATAGCTCCAGTGACTTCAATGGAATTACAGCAAGAACAAATTTGGCCCAGTCTCCTCGGCATGACAGACTGTTCACATGTGCTGCAGAACTCCTTCTGGGTCTGTGCCACGGCTCTTTTTTCTTTTTTTTTTTTTTTTTTTAATGTAGAAAAAAGACTTAAAAAGGGGGAAAAAAAAGAAGGATCTTCTCATGTGATCAGGTATCTTTTTTACACATTAATTAGAATTTTATTCTGAGACCAAAAAGGAAACTGTGAATATTTAATTTCTTGCAAAATACCAAATTGTAGCCATTTGAGTATTAGAATTCATGGCACCTGTTAATGTGTTTGCAGAAGCTTAATCCACAGGAAGAAACAACCACCATGGACTTCTTAATAGAGATCTTATACTACCCTGCTCAGAATATTCCAGAACCAGTTCTGAAAAAATTCTCAAACTTCCATCTATAAAGCAGAAACAAAGACAATTTTACCTTTTCATCTCATGCAGTTTGCTTGCCCTGTGTATAAAGCCTTTGCTCAAACTCACTTTAGATATTCCACAAGAGTTATTGATTTAGGTGTTAAACTTCTTTATTTATCCCATCTCAATCTTCTTATGCTAACAAAAATGCCGAACTGTTGATCAATGACCATAAAAAATTGACTATTACTCGAAGTGTTCAGCTTTTCAAACCTCCATTAGCTCTCAGTGTTCATCTAATATAGGGTAATTCCAGGATTAGTTAAGTGGAAAAAAAAAATGTACACTTCTAAGCCTGCACTGTACTTTCTTAGGTATTGTTTTAGTATTACTATACTATTATTGAGTAGTAGCCATTCTTGCATAAGCCCAGATTCAAAAATTACTGAAATCAGTTGTATTTCTATAGATTTTCATGCACTTTAGAAAAAGTCCTGAAGTAGTTAAACCTTCATCACATGTTTTTTTAGTAGAAGTTAGTTTCACATGCTAACTGCTACAAGGTTTATTCAAGCAAAAGAGACTTACTACAAACATGTATTAGCTGCAGTCAAGAATCAGCTCTCTCCTACTCCAATTACATATTAAAAACCCTACTCAGTTTAAAGCCACAGGGAAAATAATTAAAGGTAACACACACTGCAACTTCTCTGCAAAGATACAAACTATGCTTCGTGGATTAGTGTGTTTGCAGATTTGCAGTTTGTGTGTGCATCTGTTCATGCTTAAGCTGATGTTTATATGTGTCTCACGTTGTCCTTTTCTCTCTATGTATACCTACATCTGCATTATGGCATGTCTGTTTTAAATCATGAATATACAGTGGGATATTGTTGAGTCCCCATTTTATGTAAATTTATTTATAATCTTTAATATATTATTTTTATAGTGCTACATTACAACATTTTAATGGTTTGGCTTTTGGCTAATAACATGTATTCTCAAAGTAGCTTCTGGTAAGATATATCTCTGAAAGCTCCAAAATAAAAAGGTCTAGTGCCAATGTAATAGAAAATAACTGCAGTCCATTGCCAAGCTTGTTTTAGATGTCTTCTTCCTTTTGATAGAACACTGTTGGGCACAAGATCAACCAAATTATCTGATTGTGCATGAAAATCAGGTTGCATTTAATCTTTAGACAATGTTGTCCTCGTTGCTCTGTCAATTCAATGGCTCATCATGGTATCACCAAAGAAAACACAAAGTGGCATTTCCATTAAGGATTGCAAATGCTGGGTCTGATAGAGCATTGTTATATGCAGTTTGTGATATAGTTGCCCTGTTCGTAACTTCTTTGTGCTTTTCTGCTTTAGCACTGTAGCGTCGCAGTATTTTTGCTATCTTCTGTTATAAAATATTTCACAATGTCTGTCTTGCTTAGAATAACTTATAAAAACCATACAGAAAATTATTTAAACAATTTTAAGGTTTTGGCAAAAAATGTATTTTCAGTTTATACTCATACTAAAGTGATATTGTCATTCAAAGACCCTGATGAATCTTGGACTAGGTGAGGGGGCTTCTTGTTTTCCTTCCAAGATTCCTCTCCAAAACATTACAGACGATGGACACTGCTAAGTCTGACCACAGCTTCCACTTCAGACATTTGACCATTTAGTGCTTCCTAGCAGAGGAAATTCCACTGAATATTACTTCCATTATACGACAAAGCAAATTTACAAAACTAAGCACTATCTACTTTCAGTCATGTAGGCAAATATGTACCTTCTTCATTTTGTTCCATTTTCTTCTAGGAATATATCTATGAGTGACCTTTGGCTCTTGGCTGATGTGATGTATAACTGGTTTACTTAATTTTTTCCATGGAAGTTTAGAATACCTGTCTAGCTGAATATTTTTTTGTATCTTTCAAGTTTTGGGCAGCACCTAAACTTGCCTTTCAAAATTTTCCTTGAAAAACAAGAACTTCCTGATATATCATTCAACATAAGCATCCCTGGTTTAGCCTTCCCTTGACTCATTGCAAGGAACTTTTCTGCCTCCTTTCACCGAAAGGAAAGCAGGAGATCTCCTACATGGTCTTGCAATGCGTCCTGAGAAAAGTATTTCTTCACGAGCCCATTTACACACCTTCTGCCATTTTCTTCTGCAGTCTTTTGTGTCCTGATGTTGTCAAAAACTACTCTTCAGAGAACTCTTGTAAATTGGATGATTTTCCATTCATTTTCTAAACAGACTCCCAGCAATTGCTTCCATGAAGTAACCGTACATGTACATACATACATAAAACCAGTTCTAACTCTTTAAAACTTATTACTTTGTTTACTAATGTTATTCAATATTTTTCACTCTCTCATAGTGAAATGAGGACCTTTAATCAAACAAAAATTGTGTTTATGAATGGAGTTTCAGTGTCATGGCAAAGAATTCCCTCTTTCTCTTTCACAGCAATAGTAGCAGGACTTTTTTTCAGTCTCTTCACTTGGAAAAGACACCATTACCTAATGAGAGGGCATCAACAAGAATTCCACATTCCTACTGCTAAGTGAAATCTGCCAAGACTGGCTTGCTTCTTCGCTATATTTTCTCTGCCAGAATTTTCCTGATTCTTTTTCCAATTCTTCATGAATCTATGGTGAGAACAAATGCAGAAAAAGCAGCATAAGGAAGACGTTTCAGCCTTGCTAAGATTTGGCTTAATTATCATGAGTTTTCCTTTTTCTCATTCACCCTCCTGCTCCTTCTCCCCAAAAGTACAAGTTTTGGGTTTTGAATATCTCTCTATCTTTGAAAATATTTCAGATCAGTTTCAAGATCCTCATAATAGTCGTAAGAATTAGAAGCTTGCTTTTTTTTTTTTTCTGAACTGGTAATTGACTTCTTCAGGCCACCCTTCAAGATTAAGTGATACTCTCCACACTGGAACTCAGTTGTAGTAACTGTAGATGCTGTGATTTTAGCAGAACTCTGATGTTTTAATACGCTTATATTTAACATCTGCATATTAGCAGTCCTGAAAATACAGGGTCTAGCTATAGATTGGGAACAAGTGAATGGGTTGCTGTGAAACACATACCACGTTTCTAGCCTCAAGATATTTCATGTAACCCTACCCTTCTGTAATGTTACCTCCATAAAAAGGTGCAATAGTAAAATTAAGTCACAGACGCTTTTTTAAAGCTAACATGTTACCAGTATTCAAGGTCTGTTAATTTTTCATTTCAGATAAAGTATTTTTAATCATTAGCAATACAAACAAAATTCATGGGAGTAGTACAGAAGCAGAGTCCCCAAAGACATCTAAATGACAGGAAGATAAAGTATTACTTGCACTGAATATTCTCAGTTCACTTGGAAGACAAGGGCCATATACTCAACCTATGTAAATAAGCATAATTCAAATTAAGTCAATGGTACTACCACCATTTATACCAGTCACAGTTGTAGCTCAAGATACATTCCTCAGTTTGTTTATCACATACAGATAAAACCTCCTAATGTACATCTGCAACAGGAGGTAAAAATCAATAGACACTGTGACGCTAACTACACACAAACACTGATAATGCAATATATTTCTTTTTTCTGCCTGGAAGCACTTAAGAGAAAAAGGAAAGCACTTAAAAATATTAATCATTTTTGGACCATTTCATTACACTGCAAATGTTATGGTGAAGTAACGTGTGAGTAGCTTGAAACTATTGCATATTATACAATGATTTACCATAACTGCTCATATTCTATTTCATTACTCTCTGCTTTCATAAGCATACATTTTTAAAAGGTTTACAATGTTTGATAAGTATTTAAAAGAAAAATAAAAACAAAGCATATGTCTCATTGTATTTTCATGTCGACAGTACTATCACAGCAGAAAGATTTGTGCCCAGTGTTTACTGGATGGTGTCACATGCTACTTTAACTTACAACATCATGTGCATTTAGCTGCCAGAATGAGTCCTTTTTATCTAGGTGCCATTGCCACAGAAGTATAACAGCAGGAGCTTCATCTCTGTCTCAGGCTAACATATTCCAATAAATAGTAATATTCCAATAGCATGGGTGTCATTCTTCTGTGAAATTTAGGCTGCATCTCCTTGAGGGATATTTTATCCTCTAAAACTTAATGCCATTGATATTCTCATTTCAGTTATGTTGTTGATAGCAATGGTGAGAACACCTGATCTTTCAAATACAAAACCACATTTCAAGCACAGGTATTACTACTAAAGCTCATTTTTTTATTCTGAAAGAGGCAAAGCAGAGCTCTAGGCATCTGTATCAAGCGATGCTTACATAAAGCATCTAATATTTTCATGGGCAACTTCACAGTCATTCTGTGCCAGACTCGTGGTTACTTGTCTGCCATGTCCAAGCAGCCTGGTCAGAGACACTGCTTTGTTTTGGCTGCTGGACATCAACAAATCCCACATAAATCTGACTGAGGGAAGATTTCTGAGTGGGATAAGAACAAATTTGTAACATAGCAACCCTTTTTGTAATTGAAGTAATATGTTACCTGGGCCTGCTATACTAGGCAACAAAGATGGTATTTTCACTAGAGAAAAGACTAACTTCAGGCGACTGTCACTCATGCACTTATTTACATTTTTCAGCAGGTATCTTCTGTCCTGTTCTGCAACTTACCCCTGTTGAATGCCAAGTCTATGTCCACACTGTTAGAGAGACATGCATGGGTGAGGAAATTACTTCACACACTGATCAGTATTTAACAGAAAACTGAAAATATTCCCTTTTTTCCCTGTGTGCTCTTGGATTTCAATTCAGTAATTAAGGAACAGTAGTTGGGAATATATATAGGAATGGGTCATTCAGAGGTTTTACCAGGAAACCAAAGACGTTGCGTACATTAGCGCAATTACTGAATATCTCCGTTTATTCTTTTGCACACTTGGAGTCACTATCAATAGAGCTACATCATCTGCTGCTTCAAACCTGGCTCATTGTTGCTGTGACATGAAATGCAAGGAGTCAGTACTTTTCTTTTTTTTTTTAATAATTGTGTTGAAAAGAATACTGTGCATACAGGAATGCAGGAATCACACAGCTGAGAAATGTCCCATGCAAAAGAACTTGGGAAGAAGAAAAGCACTGTTGTAGCACAATGTTAAAGAAATGGGAAGTGTTGATTTGTGTTCTTTCTTCAGCACCTGGAAGTCTTTAAAGGTGAATGATGAAGTATTACCGAGATTTTGGTATCCAAGCAGGGTGGAAAAAAATAGAATTTCTAAATTGTTTCCCCACCTAAGCTGATACTTAGAAGGTAGCTGATTTGGAATACAGTGGTGATATTTAATTTTTAAGAACTCAAGTCTCTTGTTGCGTTTCACTCCTGTATTTACAATAAACATGCTTTGTATATGTGGCATTCCACCACTGCTACTAATAGACGGATAAAAATCAGTAGCAGAAGTGTAATGACCTCAAATTAAAAAGTCTACTATAAAAAGGGTAGGATTTTGCACAATTGTGTATATTTAATATATAAATAATTGGCATTTCTGTTCAATTACACAGCTTTTCAGTCTAAGACAGAGCAACTTCCACAGGAAGCAAGAATACTTATTTTCTCTATCTGAAGGTCATATGAAAAGCCCTGACTGCCATCACTTTGATTTTAAACATCTCCTTACCCCCGAAAAAACTCTAAAGTAAACAACAATTATTGTACATTTGTGAAATTTTTATTGCTGAAAACCTTATTTACCATTCATTACGATGAACATGAGCAGCTCTTTGAACGAGTGCTCTCTGAGATTCCATTAGATTATAATTCATTTCATAGACATTTTTTAAACAGTAATGAGATAGTTTTAACATCTGTTATTTTGCCCAATCCATTGAATATTCTGTTGAATGAATGGGGTGCATAACAACAGAACACCAAGGTGACAGGCTTAGATTAAACTAATATACCAACAATAGTATAATTAATCAAGTACTAACAGCAAACCACACTTGTATTGAAACCTAGAAATAGCTGAAAGTAAAAGGAAATCCCATAACAATGCATTGGTTTGATAATAGCAAAGAATGATTTAATGAAAGAATAAACATTCAACATGCATTCACATTTCATGTGAAGTGCTCTTGGTTGTTAAGAGTCAAGAGCTCTTCACATGAAAGTAACATGTTTCTAACTCTTTCAGTGATGATCAACTGAAGGAGCCTTATTAATAGCCATACAAGGCTGTTGCATTGTCCTTCTGAGTCATCTATCCACTTGAATTATTCTCAATTGACATATAAGTCTGCATTTCCCTGCTGCTGTGTTAACCAGCCAAAACACAATGGGTCAGATGCTCAGCTGGTGAGAAGCAGAAGCCAGTTTACAGCAGCTTAAAGAACTGGCCCATAACATTCAAAAGCTTTTATTTAGTTAACTGTAAGTATAGAGTTATTTAAATACAATTTACTCTTGTGGTATAAATTTTAGTGCAATCTACTGTTCTCTCTAAATGCTGAGAACACCTTCACATGAGCATGGAGTAAATGCCACCGAAGGACTGCATGAAGTAATAAACGTGATACATTTTATCTGTAATGGATGGTACCCGGCAGAGGATGTTTTTAGAAATGCATCAACAGTGAGATGACAAGAAACAGCTTCCCAGAAACTGATCATAAAAGGGGCAACCAGTTAGCAGCCCTTTGCAACCCTTTGCCTTTTATATTCCCCAAGACAACTTCTCGCAAGTTAGTATGCCATCTTCACAGAAGAGCAGAAGCTGGAGCCGCTATGTTATATGAAACGACAGTTATGTACATTTATGCCTATTAATTCTGGTGTTTAATACTCTCCTATCACAACTGGTTTTCAATTCTTTTTTCTCTTATGGTTAGTTTTAAGTGTCATTTATTAGACTTCAACTTATAACACTAACTTCAACAGAGCAGCATCAGTTCACTCTCCTCATGAGGAATAAATATCAAGACATGCAGTATAGGTGAAACTAATAAATAATCTCGATATGAAGTGACTAGCAGTTGCAAAAAACTGTGAATTCTCTTTCTTTGCAGCTGGCTTATGATATTTGGCAAGGGGAAACTCCTTAGGCTGTAGAACTGCCACCCCTGTATTCTGCTTAATTTCATTTTGGTTTAGCTGATGTATAAAGTGGTAAAAAAAAAAAAAAAAAAAAAAATTTAAAAAAACCCAACCCCACCACCATTTTCCTTTCCTTACTTGTATTAATAAAGAAAATTCTGACAGTCAACCAAAGTAACTGAAAATCCTAAACACGTTTTCCCAGGCATTGCAAGAAGGGTATTACTGGGAATTCCTAGTAGACCTTACTGGGGATTCCTAAAAGCAGGTAGGAAAAATGAGTAACAGGTAAAAGGAAGGTCTTCTCCTGATAATATCTGCACATCCAGCACATGCCTTCAGCACCCTAAGCCCAGGGGTAATATGTAGGACACAAGCATCCACAATTCTTGGTGTAAGGAGCAGAAGAGAGAAGAGGAAGATACACTGCAGTTGTAAACTCCAGGATCAATAGGTGTCCATGACTTTATTTCTTACCTGAACATTTCCTAAAGTGTTTGAACTTTCAGTGAAAACAAACAACCAAACAAATAAGGACTTCTGAGACAAAATTTTGTTTTGAAGTTTCTGCTTTTCATCCTCTGAATTTTATTGTATTTGTGTTTTAAAAGGAAGTCAGATATATCCGGGAAAAATAGACAAAAATCCCTTTTATAAAGTTAGCAGAATGCTTCAACAGCACTAATTACAATCTTTAAAACTCCAATCACCTACTGCTTTTTCCACTAAGTCCTTGCCTTATTCATGTCATAAAAAGGCCGAGTCAGTAAATCTAGCATTTGTCTACATAGAAACACTACATTTTTTTACCTAAATAATATAGTGGTGTGTGTGTAATAATATATGGTATGTATGTAATACTTAAATGGGATGCATTGTGTTGAATGTCAACAAATTCTGGTGACTACCACAGATTCCTTTCCATTCTTTTTCCAAGGTTTTATGAGTCCTGTCTACACCACAGGTCTATGGGAAAATCCTCCCATCACTGCAAAAATTGCTGCAATGTTTTTAATTGCATCCTTACTAAGGTCTAGGTTCTGATAGTTATTGACACTTTAACCATGGCATAGCTCAGAGCCAGGTTGCTATTAACAGCCAGGAAATACTGGATTTGTAACTGCAGTAGCATTTTTACCCTTGCTGCTGCTGGTGGTGAAATAGTAGTGAGAAATTTTTTGACAGGAAGCTATAGTAGGCATGCATCTAGTTCAATGCCTTCATCAGCTCTTAGCCCTTGGTGTGTGGCAGTTGTTTCTAAAACAAGACTATCCACAGGAACATTACTGTGTTTGCTGGAAATATTCTACACATGGTTTAGTCCATTTTTCTGGTTGTGAACATGAAGAGTCCCAAGTGCTTCAGGAAAGGTGTAAGAAATCCTGTGGTAGAACAAAAGAATTGGCCAGCATGGAAGATTATCCTTAATTCCAGTGAGTGGTGTGTGTTCTAAGATATACAGATCTAGTTATTTCTCCAGAAGTTTTCAATTATTTCTCATTTTCCACCCTTCTAAACCCTCTTTTTCAATAATTTCAAAATACATTTTCTAGATATTTAATGAACCTAAATAAATTTTTAACCAACATAAATCTCAAATGCTTTTGGAAGTAACCAATGTTTTCATTAAAACTTCGGATCTTCGGAAGAAGAGCAGAGAAGACGGTCAGTTCTATCTGATTTTTACATACAAGCTGTTATTGTATTTGTAGTATACATATTTTTATATATATTTTATATCAGGTTCATTTTTTAAATTATTTTTTAATATAGGAATTGACTAAAAAAATCTACAAAAAGAGAAAAAATTAATATTCCAACAGTTCCATATTGCTAACATAAAGCAATAATGAACCGTCACAAAGAGGAAATAAAATTAAACAAAGATAGTAAGATATAGTAAGATAAACTATAGAATTTATTTTGCAAGAATTGTGTCAATTTTTCTTCAAAATAATTTTTTTCCTTTTCTGTTAGACTTTTTTGGCTGTATCTGAAATGTATATATTTTCTAGGTTTACTTTACTTTCAGGGTGAAATTGCTTTTACAATTGCAGGTGCATGAAGATTAAAATATGGCCTAAATCACATGTGAATTCCTGAGATTAGCGCATCATTTCACGGACCGTTGAACCTGCCTTTCATATATATGTTTTATAGCAAAGACACAGAGCACCTCCATGTTATATTCTAAATATTAAAAGTTTTTTAATGGGTAGTGATCTTTCGGGCTTCTGTTAAATACAATCACAGAGTCACACAGCTGAAAGTGTAAAATGGATCTGAGCTTTTACTACTGCTTTCTGTCAGAGGTTCTTGGTGCCAGACATTCTGCAGTACTGCACTTGCTTCCATGGAAATAATTTTCCATAAGAGGAAGTATATGTCCTCTACAAACATCTCCTGAGAATTTTCTTATTTCACAGACAAGAATTAGGTAACAAACTCCCTTTTATTTTATTATCAGAATTACTGAAAAAAATCAGACAAATCTTAGAAAAACCTTCAGGCCCTAATCTGGTAATCTGTTTTGCACGATTGAATTCAGTAGTAGGAAAAGGAGGAAAAGAAAGGTGCTTTTTTGCCTAATCTTAACAATTATAGCAAAATGCCATTGAAGAGAAAATAGTCTGTTGTTTTTGCATGTCTCTACTGGCCCTAGAAAAGACTAATCTATACCAGTGGATTTATGTTAGAATAACAACAAGAGGTGGGAAATGCTTTTTATTATTATTTGTTAGAAAGAATAACAGCATAGTTTCTCTTAAATATACATTTTACTGTACACTAGGCAGAGGACTAATTTTGAAGACCATGGAAAAGAGTTGCAGAACATCTGCATGGGAACCTGGTCTCTCTCTCTCTCTCTCTCTATTATTTTTTTTTTTTTACTAATTTGCATTCTGTGCAGTGGAAATACAGTAGAGTGGAAGGCTTCCTTCTGGGAAAATGAGCAAAGAGTCTGTAAGTTTGTATATCCAAAGGCTATTTTAAGAAGGTTGTAGTGAATGGGTGCATTCTAAGACCATCTGAGAATAACCCCAGCATGAATTAAACATGAGAAGTAGTTGTTTAAAGTTTTGCTGGTGTTGCAACAGAATGTGAATGATTGCTGAGTAAAGTATAAAAGGACAGCAGATTATTAAACACAAGCAGGCTGGCTAGTCCCCAGAAAAAAATACTAAACCTTATGAACAACAATACAGGCAGATGGTAGTGGCTGCAAAGCACTTTTTAATCAGTGATACAACTTTTATAATTCTGCTATGTATATTTAATGCAACTCAGAACTTATAAGGCTTTGGCTCTGCCATGTTTCCCTGTCTTTATAATTTGTCTCCTTTTCTTTTACTATTCTGTATGTGTAAGTAGCTGGTCATAATTTTTCCTGTCTTTAATGGAAAAACAAAGATTAGGTTTAAAACAAGGCTACAATTTGCAACATTAGAAATCAAATTATGTCTCAGATCTTGAAAGAATGTAAATTGGTTGCACAGTTTCCTGTGATATGAATATCACACTATTTCAAAATGATCTTGCAGTTATATCTTTCAAAATTTTAATAAATTCTCTGTACATTTTTGTTACACCTAAGAAATAGGGAGACATTCAGAGTTGGAAAGGGAGCAGTTACCCTTATGCATGATTGAACAGACTTTGATGATACGAGTTGTAACAACTCACTCCAAAAACAACTGTGTCCCTATACAGGCAAATAAAAGAAATAAAAATATCTTTGCTTCAGTTGCTACTTCAGTAAGTTTAGACATATTAAAAAAAATGTGGAAGATGACAAATATTTGCATGCCTGTTCCATACCTAAGGGAAAAAAAAAAAGGTCATTATACATGTACTATCTTTCTCAAATATATTATAAACTTATCATAAATACCCAACTACCCAACACACTCCAAACAGTTATTACTTCTTCTTAATTTCTTGAAGCATCTAGAGCTTACTCTGTGTTTTATAAAAGAATTCTAACATTAAAATTTACATCTATAAATCCTCCCCATAACTGGATCAAAACATATTGACTCCTAACAGGTCTTCTGCTTCATAAGAACACCAACAGAAGTATCCTACCCTTCTCCAGATCCAAAGTACGGAGACTAATATCCCACTGGTGGTGAGCAGCAACAGTAGAATGGAGAGGATATGGAGACCTGGCTCTGGTTGCTTCCCCATGCTGTGATAGGAGAGTGGGCACTAGACAGAACATGTGACAGAAAAAGCAGAAAGGAGGACAAGGTCCCTTGAATTTCTTCACATTAATGTGGATCTTTCTTGTGTTTCAACTGGACAGGCGAGCAGGAAGCAGGGTTTAAGGCCAGTTCTTCATTCTGCTTGAAAATGTCAGTGGCAAAGAAAAATAAGCCCAGTAGCAACAGGTAAAAAGTAGCATGGTATACTCAGAAAAAGAAAAAAAACTTCAGTAAATCATTCTCTTCCACTACCTTCCCAGTCTTTCTGAATTTTAAAGATGAGCCTCTGCACTTCTGTAATGATTTTTTTCCAGGGCAGCACAACTATTTGCCTTGTTATAACCTCACAGTAAACCTAAACTGAATACAGTTAACTGTTACTACAGTAAGACGTGTCAAAATACTGACAGCAGTGAATTTATAACTCATTCTTATAGAGCATCTGATATTTATAAGTAAGGCTTAGATGAATTCAAGTTCTCTATATTTAACAATCAAAACGATTTTGTTATGTGTAATGTGCCATATAGTATGAATCACAGATTAAATTACAGATGCACATGGCATACAGTTTAGACTAGTCACCACAACAATAAGCCTATGCTCACTTTTTATGATCAATCAAAATGAATCACCAATCCACTAAATTTCAACTTCTAGCATCTAGTAAGATTGTAATTAAACTAAACTAATTCAAATTTTATCCTCATATTAAGAATGCATTTACTGTGTTTATGTGGGATTGTACATATGTCTCTTCTATAGAAGAGATGTGCTACAGAACATCTGCAGGATCTTTTTTAAAATTTAGTCTTTGTTTAAGAATATTTTCAGTAATAAATAACAAATTGCTTTATAAGACATTATTTAACACTTAAAGAAAAATAATCTTTTCAGGATGTGGTGGGTTCACCCTGGCTGGAGGCTAGATGCCCACCAAAGCTGCCCTGTCCCTGCCTTCCTCAGCTAGGCAGGGGAGAGAAAATATAACAAAACGCTCACGGATCCAGACAAGGACAGGGAGGGATCACTCACCGGTTATGGTCACAGGCAGAACTGACTTGCCTTGGCAAAAAATTTAATTTAATACCAATCAAATCAGCGTAGGATAATGAGAAACAGAAACTAAATCTTAAATCCACTTTCTGCCCATCCCTCCCTTCTTCCCGGGCTTAACTTTATTCCTGAATGCTCTAACTCCTACCCCTTGCTCCCACCATGGGGAATGTGGGTTGCAGCCAGTCCGTCACACATTGTCTTTGCTGCTCCTTCCTCCTCAGGGCGAGGGATCCTCACACTCTGCCCCTCCTCCAGTGTCCTCCACGAACTTCTCCAACATGAGTCCTTCCCTCAGGCTGCAGTTCTTCATGCACTGCTGCAGCATCGGTTCATCCCACGGGGTGCCATCCTTCAGGAGCAGCCTGCTCCAGCCTGGGTCACCCACAGGGTCACAAGCCCAGACAGCAAACCTGCTCCAGCCTGGGCTCCTCTCTCCACGGGGCCACAAGTCCCACCTGCAGCCTGCTCCAGGATGGGCTTCCCACAGGTTCACAGCCTCCTTTGGGCATCCACCTGCTCGGGTGTGAGGTCCTCCCCAGGCTGCAGTTGGGTCTCTGCTCCCCCATGACCCTCCATGGCTACAGGTCACGGCCAGCTTCACCATGGTCTGCATCACGGGCTGCCAGGGAATCTCTGCTCGAGCACCTGCAGCACCTCCTCCCAGTCTTTCTTCACTGACCTGGGTCACTGCAGAGTTGTTTCTCTCACATATTCTCACTCCTCTCTTCAGCTGCAGTTGCACAGTTTTGGTTTTTTTCCTTCTTAAGTGTGTTATCCCCGAGATGTTACCAACATCACTGATGGGCTCGGCCTTGGCCAGTGGTGGGTATGTCTCGGCTGGCATTGTCTCTGTCGGACATGGGGGCAGCTTCTAGCAGCTTCTCACAAAAGCCACCCCCGTAGTCCCCCTACAAAAACCTTGACACGCAAACACAATACAGTGGAACAAAGGAAAATTATACTCTCAGCTAACTCCAGCCTCCTGGTCCAAGACTGATAATTGTTTGCAAACCATATATTTGATATCTAAATCATGTTCAGTAGCTTTCATTCATGATTGTAGGTTGATACAGTCCTCTCTGAAAAATATATTTATCTTTTGCAACACTCATCAAACACTAAATACCTAACTAGGTTGCAAGAAGAATCTTTAATTCCATCATTTTGCTCTGGTAATTGCTTTTGCTTCCTTATGTTTAACTAGAGTAAATGAACTATAATTTTAAATTTCTCTTGACACTTGCTATCTGACATTGTATTAAACACGAACAAGGTTGTGAATGCTGAAAAAGGTAGCTGTAACAAGAAGAGATTGAACTACAAGTGTATATTTTAAAAGACTGATGTAAATTTAGAAGATGGTCAGCATTTTATCCCCCCGTCAGTTTCCCAGAACTGAGGTGCCATATATTGCATCTGGATATTTGAGTAGTAACAGAAAAGTTATTTTCAAATAAAGTGGAAACTTCAGCATGACTAGAAGAAATGTGACTAGAAGAAATGTGTTTTCTCCACCTCTTGTTGTTTGCACGAGTCCCACACTGCTAAGATATAAAAATTCTTCAAAACAAGGGGCAAGTGACTTTTTTATCTGTAGAAACTGTTCCTTTTTAAAATTCCCATTGCTGACATAACATATACCCAAAGAAGTTAAGTATTCTCTTCTGACTGACTCTTTCTTAGCCTTTAAATTCACAGGATTTATGTACTAGTCTCCTGAAATGCATGAAGTGTTGAGGGTCGGAAATGGGAAAGCCTTTGTCTGCATACTCAAAAGTAGTTGTACACATATGTTTTGAACACTATCATCTCCTGTGTATATAGTTGCTAAAATTTACATTTGTGGACCTCACTAGTCCAGGTGTTCTTACATGTAAAGACAATATCTGCGTGTTATTCTGAAATCAAGAAAACGGAGGTTTATCTGTGAGAGTTTTAAATGTTGGCAACAGTCACAACACTATGTAGTGTACTAAAATACTATCTTCACATCATCTCAACAATAGCAAAAAAAATATTGATCCATTTTTGTCAACATTACTTTCATCCTAAACAAGCTATGCTTTTAAGCAGGAATTTATTTTCCTTTATTTCTTTTTTTTTTGGGTGGTGGGGAGGGGAGGGGAGGGGAGGGAGAAGGGGAAGGGTTCATTAACACTTTGAAAATGAATGAAAGTATAAATAATTAAAATAAATGCTACCTACTCTTTCCAGCAGCTTCTGTAAACAATCTTTTTAACAAGTTTAAATGTATACTGCTTCCAACTGGGATGAATATTTACTGCTTGGTTTTAAAACACAGTGCCTAGGGAATATATTCTCTTCTAAGATACTAATGTGCAGTTCCCACCCTCTGCAGCAGAGCTGGCATGCAGAGGGCAGAATATGCCCTAGAGGTTCACAAGGATCATTCTCTGTCTTTACTGGAGGCTTGCAATGAGGAATAAAATACCTAAAGTCAGTCTTAGCTGCATAGGTGAAAAAGATAGCATCTGGATATTTACAAAGCCTCAAAGGAAGTGACCTAATTTGACCAATGGTAGGATAATTATGCTCCGTACATACTTAGAGAAGACAGCAGGCATTTTCTGAAACTAAGTTATGGACTACTATTACTAATTAATATTGTCCTTCAGGCAACAGAGTTCTTACATTGTAATTTTTTCTAGGTAAATATTCATTATTAATGTTTGGAACTGCTTAGTCCATACTGAAAAGATGTTTTTAAATAAACAAATGATATCCACATTATATTTTTACTCAGTCCTTCAAAGTCAATATCTCTTTTTGTGTTGCATGCACAGAAAAACTCTGGGGCATGATTTTGATGTTAAATAATATATGTTATTCATAAACTGAAGTATTCATATGATAATTAAGGTTCTACGTATACAGCACAAGAGGAAGAGCAGAATCTTACAAGTGTGTAAAGTGTATGTGTTCATATGAATGAACAAGAGAGGAGATAGAAAAAAAAGTAAGAAGTGATCTACTGGAAATGTCAAGGAAGCCAAGGGATTTCTTTAAAAAATTAAACAAAATTTCAGCTTGCTATTTCAGGATGAATATAGGAAGAACTGTATTTCTGAAGAGAAGTACTAAAGGAATAAAGATACTGGGAAACTAAACATTGCAGCATCTAGAGATCATTTCACAAAGTATTTTGAAAGTACAGATTATAACAATTCTTCATAGATAATTGTGAAGGCTCACCTAGTTTATGGATGTAAACTAACCTATGTAAAATGTAGACATTAACTGCTCAGGCCATATTACGAGGGATTTTCCAGCACATAACTTGTCACACAGAAATCCTGAGGGACTCCTCTTTGGCTTAGGTATCCAAATACAACTAAAGTTTAGCTCTCAAGATCCTCAGTTGCTGGCCAGACCACCTTCCTTTATGAAAAACTCAGAACCACTCTCCGTTGCTTAAGGCCTTCCCCTTTTCATGGTACCAAAACTCCTATTCTCAAACACAGAGAAACATTTGTCCATATCAAAGCTTCATCCTATAGTAGCTGCTTGCAGGCTCCCAGCCTCTGATCTCCTTAGCCATTGCTTACTCCTTTACACATTGGAGCAGGCAGGAAGTATAACACCAATCTTTCCTTCAGGGACCAGCCTGGATTCTACTGGAAAAAGCAGAGGACTCCATGTGAGAGACTGAAAGGGTTAAATGTGTTGATGTCTCAAACATTGTGGCGGGAAACAGGGTCTGTCTAGTCATAATAAACCACAAATGAAAAGTTGGTTAGCACAGAATGCAGAGGGCATGTCAGAGTATGTGCAATTTCATATTCTGATCACCATACGTGACCAGAGGTCATACAGAGTTTATTTGAGGAAGGGTCACAACCACCCAAAAGAACCCTCATGACTACCCACCTTAAAGACACCTACACAGAAGACAAAGAACATTAAGGAACAAGAACCATATAAGTCATCAAGAGGCATAATTGGCGCGATCAAGAGGTGGGGACTGGACCATAAAAGGTGTAAAACCAAGGAAAGAGGAGCATGTCCATCACCAGAGGAATGCCACTTCTGTCATCATCATCGTGGGATCCAAGAGTGGTGATATCTTTCTTTCTCTTTCTTTTCTCTCATTCCTCTCCTTCTTTTTCTTCCTACGAATGTTTCAATAAGAGCCCACACTGCCTACCATTACGCTTTCCAAATTCAGGTTGCTTCTACCATAAATAAACCAATCCATCATTTGGTGTCATTTCATATTAATTTAGCCCAGGGAATCACAAAACCACTACAGCTTCCTGGGTTATCCAGTTTGGGTTCTAACACTCCTGTGCGTCACCCTTCCTATTTTTTCCTAATTGTCAGTGTGTTTTACTACACCATTACACACGCCTCCCAGGAGCATATCCCATAACCTTAAGTGTACATAATAGAGGCAGAAAACAGACACAGCAGTTTGTGCAGGGGTTTCCATTCTGTGCTTCTAGACTGGGAGATCTACAAGATGGTTGCACTGGTTTCAGGCAGGAACAAGTTCCTTTACTTCACAGTGCTGTCAGCTGGCCCAGAACAGCTGAGAGAGTTGTTTCATTCCATGGTACCTTGGGCTCACAGCACATGCACAGTTCAGAGGTGGGAAGTAGGCGGGGGTGGGGGGCAGGGGGAAGGTGATGTTGTTGTTAGGTTTTGAGCTAGCTAGATAGCTTGGTCATTAGCTCCTTTGTTAGCTCTTGGTGTGTCTGTTAGCGGTGGAGAAGGGCCTTTTTTTTA
>NW_010253256.1:58013-58417 GCF_000690775.1 Eurypyga helias | reverse complement strand
AGAGGGAGGGGCAAGAAAGAAAGCCTCTGTGTGTAACTTAAATGCCAGATAAGGTTAAACCACAACAATCATCAACCCTCAGCTTGAACTGGGGGAGGGACAGACAAGGTATGTCCTTACTAGATTGAGAAACAGAACATTGTGGTGGCAAGTGCTGGAAGTTTGTGACTTCTGGAACCAGCAGTAAAGCTCCTGCTCCATCTGTAGCTACCTAATAGGTCTCATACCCCGGTAGCCGACAAGGGGAAGGAAGCAATGTCCAACAAAGCATCTGAGCCTACAGAGTCTGAGCCACACAGGAGCACTGGGAGAAAGCTACTGAGTGATGGAACTGGAAGACTTCCTGCTGCAAGGGGTAAAGGCCACCTACCTGACCTACTGCTTCAGGATGCTTGCTGCTTGCC
>NW_010253256.1:38776-57812 GCF_000690775.1 Eurypyga helias | reverse complement strand
AAGGCTTGAAGATCTTCAGGAGAAGTGAACACACCATGTGAAGTCCACAACAGGTTGCTCAGGTGTTGTTGACAGCAGGGATGTGCTTTTTACAACTGTCAGGACCGTCTTTAGGATTAAGAACTACTAGGAAGAGATTGAATCACCTGCCCAAGTGGAGTTGTGCCTTTACCAACAGGCTGGCCCACCACCTACCAGGTGTAGGAGGTCTGCATAGATGAACCAGGAGCTCCTGATAAAACTGAAATGCAGAAAGATACCATATAAGAGGTGGAAGCAAGGAAGGGAGAAATATGGGGACCCCAAGCATGCAGGGATAGTGTTGGAAAAGTGAAAGCCTGCTTAGAGTTGAATCTAGTGAGTGATGTAAAGGACAGCAGGAAAGAATTCATCAGGTTCAACAGCAGCAGAAAGAAGACGAGGAAAATAAATGACCTTGCTGCTGAATGGTACAGGGGACCTGAAAACAAAGGACATGGAAAAGGCAGAGGTACTCAATGCTTTCTCTGTTTCTCTCTCTTACCAAGAACCCCAGGTCATGGAATTCTGGCCAAATGAAAACTGCCTTGTAAAGGAGGATCAGGTTGAGGACCACTTCAACAAGCTGGAAGTACGCAGGTCTAAGGATGCTGATGGGGTGCACCCAAGAGTGTTAAGGGAGCTGACTGATGTAATTGCAAGGCCACTCTTGATTATCTTTGAAAGTTCATGGCAATTGGCAGAGGTTTCTGAGGACTGGGAGGGAGAAAATGTCAGTCCTATCTTCAGGAAATGTAGAAAGGAGGATCTGGGGAACTACAGGCTGATCATCCTTGTCTCAGACCCTGGAAAGGTCATGGAGCACATCACATGGGAGACGTTGCCAAACATATTAAGGACAAGAAGATGACTTGGAGTATTCAGCATGAATTTATGAAGAGGAACTGATGCTTGACCAACCTAATAGCCTTATACAATAAGATGATTTGCTCAGTGAATGAGCAGAGAATGTTGGATGTTGTTTATCTCGGCTCTAGTGCAGCTTTTGACACAGTTTTCTGTAACAGCCTCATTGACTGACTGGAGTGGTCAGTGAGATGGATCAAAAGCTTTATTGCTGGTCTTCAAGGGATGTGATCAACTTTACAAAGGTCGGATGGAGGACAGCCACTAATGGCATACCCCAGGGGTCAGTATCAGGGTCAATGCTGCTTAAAATTTTCATTAATGACCTGGATGATGGAGCAGAGGTGCTCAAACCTTGAGCAAGTTTTCAGATGAGAAGTAGTTGATATGCCAGAGTGCTGTTCTTCTATTCAGAGGAACCCTGAGAGATTAGAGAAATGGGCTGACAGGAACCTTGTTAATTCAACAATGCAAAGTGTAACATTCTGCTCCTGGGCAGGAATAAACCCACATGCTAGTACTGGCAGGGGGTCAACTGGCTAGAAAGCAGCTTTGCAGAAAATGCCCTGGGGGCACTGGTGAACAACAAGCTAACTATGAGCCAGCAATGCATTCTTGTGACAAGGAAGGCTAACAGCAGGCTGGGCTGCATGAGGAAGAGCTTTGTCAGCAAGTTGACCAAGATGATCCTTGTCCTTTACTCGGCATTGGTGAGAAATATGGAATGGAATGTCCAGTTCTGGGCTCCCCAGTACGAACAAGACATGGACATACTGGACCAAGTCCAGTGAAGGGCCACAAAGATATTAAGGGGTAGGAACATCTGACATATGTCAAGACAGCTGGGACAGTTGAGTCTGCAGAAGAGAAAGCCAGTGCATGGAGGAACAGGCAGATATTATAAATCCTTGATGAGCAGGAATAAAGAAGATGGAGACATACTATTCTCAGCGGTATCCAGTGAAAGGACAACAGGTTATGGGCACAAATTGGAATACAGGGTATTCTATTAAAACAATTTTACTGTGAGGATGGTTGAACACTGGAGCAGATTGCCTGGAGAAGTCATGGAGTCTTCATCCTTGAAGACATTCAAAGCTTAATTTGACAAGGCTCTGAGCAACCTGCTGTAAATGACCCAGCTGTCAGCAATGTGGTTAGATTAGATGATTTCCAAACCTAAACCGTTCTGTGATACTGGTCTGAAGCACCTACCACTTCCTTTAAAGTGAGATGGTATCTTCTGCAGTGGCAGGTTTTGCTCTGCAGAGGGGTCACAGCTGGGAAGACCATCATGTCTTTCACTAACTCTTTCCAACTTGCGGTTGGCTGGGGTCAGTACTGTATGCTGTTGTAGCTTCAGCTGGTTATCAACATCTTACTAAATGAAAGAAACCCTTAGAACTGAAACAGCCGTCTTAAGCTTTTTTTTTATTTAACTTCTAGCAGTTTTTATAAATGGAGAAAATCTACCTTAACGTTCTTATACTTTTTATAAATTTCCAGCAGATGGTGAGAGTGGGTGTGTGTTTGATAAAAACCACATAATCTATTTGAGAACAGCACTAAAAGAATAGTGTTGCAAACAACTAAAAAGCCTTAGGTTAAGTAATCTTACTCTAAAAATGATCATATGGGTGTTTTATTGGTTGAGGAGTTGAATGTTTAAGCTAGAAAAGTGACATTATCATCATTAAAATTATTTTATTTTAATGTAACAAGCAGTACCATTTTGAATGGGATTTGAATATTTCATGAAGCCCAGTGTTATTGAGGGAGATATTCTAGTTATCATCTAAACATTAATAATTTGAAGAAGAGAAGATTATCCATTGTCTTATTACCAATAATTTGGGCAAACTGCCTTCTCGGCACTAAAGATGTAGCTGTAATATCAGCCTAGAACTGGGAGTGATTTGACCATCCCTGGATAAGTTATCCAGCTGAAACAGAAAAAAGATGTATTTGCACAAGGGCTAGAAAACATGCTTTTTTTCCTACTGTTACCTTATTTATTAGGTTGATAAGAATTTAATTTCAATTTCATTTTGATTTCTGTAGATGTGAGGATCTTTCCTTATTTACTTCAATCCGTCGAGTAATATAAAATTGGTAATGTATGTTTGAATCGACTTTCCCAGACAAGAGTTCAGAACTTGAGGTGCTTAGAAGTAACTGAAGTCAGTCATGTGCTGGATTTCATGTGGTCCATAAAACTGTTCCCCGTGATCTTCATATCTGACCTTAGGTTTACCTCCCACCATGAGCACACTGAACAGATTATTCAAAAGGTCCACAAGTCTTATGCACTATCAGTGCTTCCAGGCTCTTCAGTTGCAAAATATGAACCCTTTATCTTCACTCACTTCCACACATACATGTGTCAGCAATCAGGTTGTATGGAAGTGGGTAGAAAAGAAGTGCTGGAGAGATAAGTTCAATGACAAGAAGTACAAGAGGTAGAAAGTGGAATCGGTGACGTAATGTACAGTAGGAAGGAAGATCGGGCAAAATGTACGCCCTCTCTGGAAAGAAATGGGAGAGCTGATTTCCCAGGATACGTTGAAGGCTGAGGTGCTCAATGATTTTTTTGCCTCGGTCTTCACTGAAAAGGACGCGAGCCATACCCCCCAAGTCATGGAAGGCAAGGGCAGAGATTGGGAGAATGGGAAACCACCCATGATTAGAGATGATCAGGTGCACAAGTCCATGGGACCTGATGAAATACATCCACGGATCCTGAAGGAACAGGCAGATGAGGTTGCTAAACTTCTACACATCATATTCAAGAGGTCATGGCAGTCTGATGAAGTAACCACTGATTGGAAAAGGGGAAACATAATCCTCATTTTAAAAAGGGAAAAAAGGAAGACCCAGGGAACTATGGGCCAGTCAGTTTCACCTCTGTGCCTGGTGAGATCATGGAGCAGATCTTCCTGGAAAAAATGTTAAGGCACATGGAAAATGAGGAGGTGATTGGTGGCAGCCAAATGGCTTCACCAAGGGCAGATTGTGCCTGCCAAATATGGTGGTCTTCTAAAATGAGGTCATGATCTTGTCAATAAAGGAAGGACAATCAATGCCATCTACCTTGAATTGTGCAAAGAGTTTGACAGTGTTCCACATGACATCCTTGTCTTTCAATTGGAGAGTTGTGGATTTGACAGGTGGACCACTCAGTTGATAAGGAACTGGCTGTATGGTCGCACTCGAGTTGTGGTCAATGGCTTGATGTTTGAGTGGAGACCAGTGACAAGTGGTGTTCCTCAGGGAACCAGTACTGGGACCAGTGCTGTTCAAAATATTTGTTAGCAAGGTGGACGGTGGGATTGAGTGCACCCTCAGCAGGTTTGCCGATGACGACAAGCTGTGTGGTGCAGTTGACACACTGAAGGGAAGGGATGCCATCCAGAGGAACCTGGACAGGCTGGAGAGGTGGGCCTGTGTCAACTGCAGGAAGTTCAACAAGGCCAAGTGCATGGTCCTGCACATGGGTTGGGGCAATCTCAAGCAGGGAAGCAGGCAGAAAATGGAACAAGAGAAACCCTGATAAGAAGGACTTGAGGGTAATGGTAGGTAAAAAGCTGGACATGACCCGGCAGTGCGTGCTGGCAGCCCAGAAAGCCAACCGTATTCTGGGCTGTATCAAGAGAATCATGGCCAACAGGTCGAGGCAGGTAATTCTCACCCTCTACTCTGCTCTTGTAAGACCCCACCTGAAGTACTGCATTCAGCTCTGGCGACCTCAGCATAAGAAGGATATTGACTGGTTGGAGTGAGTCCAGAGGAGGCCACAAAGATGATCAGAGGGCTGGAGCACCTCTGCTATGATGAAAGGCTGCGAGAGTTGGGCTTGTTCAGCCTGGAGAAGAGGAGGGTCCGGGGAGACCTGATAGCAGCCTTCCAGTACCTGAAGATGTCTACAGGAAAGCTAGAGAGGAACTTTTTAAAGGGGCATATAGTGACAGGACAAAGGGCAATGTCTTTAAAGTGAAAGAGGTCAGATTGAGATTGGACATCAGGAAGAAATTCTTCACAGAAAGGGTGGTGAGGCACTGGAACAGGTTGCCCAGAGAAGCTGTGGATGCCCCATCCCTGGAAGTGTTCAAGGCCAGGCTGGATGAGGCTTTGAGCAACCTGGTCTAGTACAAGGTGTCCCTGTCCATGGCGGGGAGGTTGGAACTAGATGATCTTTAAAGTGCCTTCCAACCCTAACCATTCTATGATTCTATGATTATATGATTATATTTTTTGATGTCCAACAGCAAAGAGAACATTTTAAGTTATCCAGTATTGTCCTATTCTAGTTCCATCAAAATCATAATATAAAACTACAGTTAAGATTCAAACAGAGTTTCTTTCAACAGGCATTTCTTATACTTTATAAACAATTCATTGAGAAAAGAACATCAAGGGAGCTCTATGATTCTATGATTATATGATTATATTTTTTGATGTCCAACAGCAAAGAGAACATTTTAAGTTATCCAGTATTGTCCTATTCTAGTTCCATCAAAATCATAATATAAAACTACAGTTAAGATTCAAACAGAGTTTCTTTCAACAGGCATTTCTTATACTTTATAAACAATTCATTGAGAAAAGAACATCAAGGGAGCAAGCCTTAAGTGATATTTATCTACCACTTGCTGGTGGCTTATTGTTTTGAGCTTTGTGTGTGACAAGGGAAGTAATACAAGTACTATCCTCAGTGAATTACTTGAGAGAAAAAGCAGAGAACACTGTGGGAGGACAGAGGGAGAGAGGTTTTTTTGCTTTAATTGAAGGGATCAGATCTTTAGCTAACCCATTAAGTCAATAAAGCTACTCTCATAAACAACAGCTGAAAATGTTGGCTTTTGCCTTTGTGATGTATCTTCCTCTTCTGTAGTGAGACATGCACTAAGAAAAGGATTGGAAAAGGTTGGCTGAGTGAGTTGACTCAAGAAATTGGAAAGAGACATAGGGAAAAAAATAGAAAATAAGAATAGCAAGCACACTGAGAAGGGCTTACATTGAACAAACTGAGCAGATGATATGAGACTGAGGAGTGGGCCTTGGCTGGATCCAAGGAAAGACTTAACAAGGAGGAGCTGAGGTATGCCCAAAATACAAGCTAAGGCGAGTGGAAGGTTTTTTAAAGGGAATTGATGTGATCAGAGTGAAGTAATTTTTTTAGAGTTAAATCACTTTTTGATTTCAGCTGCTGGGTTGTTTTTTTCTTTTTTTCTCTTCAAGTGTTTTTCTGCAGTATGCTTATTTGCTGACTGTTGCAGATTTAAGGTTGCGTTTCTTTCTACTGTGTCCCTCCATCCATCAGTCAAGCAGTAGCAGTTGTGAGACAGAACCTGGGAGATGGAAGAAAAAAAAGCAGTTTCCTCTTAGACAGCAGAAGGGGCAGCAAGAGGGGCACAGAACAGATGAGAAAACAGCCAACTCATTTACAGATTTTCTCATTTGAGGTTCTTGATACAAAAACATTCCTGGTTCTGATGTGCAGACTGAAGCTTGTCTATATATTTATAAAATTAAGTGAAGTGCAAATCACACTAGAAGATTTATGCTAACGGTGTTTCTAAAACACACCAAAATGAGTAGAATGTATCACCAACTGCTTCTTGCAACTACACTTCTTCCACAGAAACATTTTTAATAGTTAAGCAATTAAAATAAAACAATAGTCTAGTAGCTGAACCTAAGGCTTCTGGTTCCAGTGCTGTGCCTTGCCACAGCCTCCCTTCATGACCTTATCCACCTCCTTCTCCAGTTCTTACAGAGATAACAGAGACATCTAATTCAAAAACAGTGTTGCTGAAAACTCCTGCTTAGCTGCTTCTTAACCCTCAAAGTGCCTGCAGCACATGAGCATGTCACTTCATAGCTTTAAAGGTTCTCTGTGTGCCTACATTTGTAATTTTATGGTGTTTCCAAATTAGTAGGACCGAGCAGCTTGTCACCAATCTTGTATTTAAAGCTGGCTGGAATACAGAAACCAGAGGGTCATCCACCTAAGACAACTGGGAGGCTCCATCTGGTTGTGACAGTGCATCTGGTACGCAGACAGAAGAGCGTTCCTCACCAAATGCAGCTGCAGCTGCTATTTTAAAGTACAGGGGGACAACATGCCCCCTTTATACAACAGTCCAGTGGTGAGGGCTCTTGTCAGGATGTGTGAAACACAGATTTAGTTTCTTTCTCTTCCTGAGGGAATTCAGCCTCTCATTTCCCACCTCCTGAGAGTCATTCAATCTCCTGGCTAGAGCTTATTTTGGGTGGGAACATTCTTCACCTCTTCTGAAGCACTGCTGCCATGCATAAAAAATTCCAGAGCCACTGTCTGTGGAAGACAAGAAGGATACCTAACTCCCACATATGCTTTAGGGAATCCCATTCATGATTCTGGAGCGTACTGTGGGAAGCAAATTTCTCAGCATTAGGCATTGGGTGTGCAGGGCCCAGAGGCAGGGGGGGAGTGGGAGATGGGGAGGGAGAGGGAGGGGGGGAGCAACAACAATTTTAGCTTTCTAAGTCCCATATTGAACCTGATTTAACTGTACTTTACCTAAAAGAGACATCGTGTAGATAAATAAACTGAGAGTTCAGATACTGATGTAGTGAATGCGGCATAAGTATTTTGAACAGAATGTGCACGTATGGGTTTGAATTTTATGATTCATGCCACAAAATTATGAATATGCATGGAAAAGTAAGTTACTGCTTATAGGACTTGCAATACTGATAAAAAGATGCATTCATTAATAAAACATTTTTGGGGAAAATCAAGTGTATTTTACATTTTTAATAGAAAATGGAGAGTTGTTATATTTTCATTTAATCAGAACATTTTACAATGGAAGAAATTTGGATGAGGTATCGACAGAGTGTCACCTGATAAAATGTGTGGTGAAGTTTGAACAGCAGATGTCTCACCCAGGGACGCTTCCCTGAGGAAACAGCAGGAACCTCCTGTACACTCACTTTGCCTGGCATTCATCTCCCGACCAGCTGCCAATTTTAAACTATAGCAAGTCTCTCAGTTTATAGTCCTTTCAAGCTAAAATCTGTTACATTTGGGGAAAAATAGCAATACTTATGTAAATCAATAATTTCATTGTATGTAATACAGTAAATCCATAACATGCCTAGAGTGACACTAACAACATCACGCATGGGTGTGCTATCAAGCAACACGTACAAAGTGATTCATATGCATTAGTCTGAATATGTCTTGTTCAAGGACTCATTTTGTTTGGCACAAACAGCCCTCTTTTTGCAACCCAGGAATAAATATCGCTTTGTTTCATCACTTTTTTTTTTTCAATGAAACTATTTTCCAAGGCTAAATCCTAGCCTCCATTCACAGTTCTGCCTACGGTTTAAATATACTACACAATGATGATTATTGATGTCTGCAGTCCTTCATTCTAACTGCAGAGCTCTGGTCAAGCAGCCGCAGAACTTGGTGAAAATCTGGCTTCTTCATATTAATGAGATTTTCAAAATTAGAGGCAGATTTGAGATAATAATAGAAAAGAAAATACTGTACATCTGTGGAAGTCATCATGAAGAATTTTAAATTAACTACATTTTCATTCTATATCCTAGTCCCCCTGTTTTTTTCCCTCATTGCTGCTGGGTTTTGGTCCTGAGTGTCACAAAATGTTCCAGTGCTGAACAAAGATACCATTTTTTACAGCTTGTTTTGGTGCTTCTCTGGATAAATCAAAACTGAAAATATTCTTGTATTATTTTAAGTGAAACCACATGAAAGATGGCAGCTTGATCATCCAAAGGAAGTGAGAGATCCGAGAGCCCAGACAGGTGCAAGTAGAGTCAATTGCTATAGTTGTTTTGTGATGTATACTCAAGCACTTCCGACTGTCAAACAGATACAGAATTTCCAAGTAATTTTTCACAAGCATGTGTGAGATTGCAGTGAATGGATTTAAATCCAGTTGGTGGCCAGTCACAACTGGCACTCCTCAGGGCTCAGTACTGTGGACCGTTCTCTTTAATACCTTCATCAATGAGCTGGATGAAGGGATTGAGTGCACCCTCAGTAAGTTTGCAGATGACACCAAGTTGGGCAGGAGTGTTGGTCTGCCTGAGGGCAGGAAGGGTCTGCAGAGAGATCTGGACAGGCTGGAACGGTGGGCCAAGGACAATTGTATGAGGTGAAACAAGGCCAAGTGCTGGGTCCTGCACTTGGGCCACAACAAGCTCCTGAAACGTTACGGGTGTGGGGAAGAGTGGCTGGAAAGCTGCTCAGTGGAAAAGGACCTGGGGGTGTTGGTGGACAGCTGGCTGAACATGAGCCGGCAGTGTGCCCAGGTGGCCAAGGCTGACAGTATGCTGGTTTGTATCAGTAATAGTGTGGCCAGCAGGACTAGGGAAGTGTCTCCGTGTACTTGGCACTGGTGAGGTCACATCTCGAATCCTGTGTTCAGTTCTTGGCCCCTCACTACAAGGAAGACATTGAGGTGATGGGGAGTGTCCAGAGAAGGGCAATGAAGTTGGTGAAGGGTCTGGAGCACAGGTCCTGTGAGGAATGACTGAGGGAACTTGGCTTGTTTAGCCTGGGGGAGAGGGGGGGGAGGCTTCAGGGACACTTTATGGCTCTCTGCAACTACCTGAAGGGAGGTTGTGGTGAAGTGGATTTTGATCTCTTTTCCCAAGTAACAAGTGATATAACAATGGGAAGTGGCCTCAAGTTGCACCAGGGGTGCTTTATATTGGATACGAGAAAAATTTCTTCACTGAGAGTTGTCAGGCATTGGAACATGTTGCCCAGGGAAGTGGTTGAGTCACCACCCCTGGAGGTTTTTAAAAGACATTTAGATGTGGTGCTCAGGGACATGGTTTAGTGGTGGACTTGGCAGATGTTGGGTTAATGGTTGGAACTGATGATCTTCCAGGTCTTTTCCAACCTAAATGATTCTATGATTTTAGCTCTCACTAATACAAGTCTGACCTGGAGCAGATTGAAACTGGCAGTGCCAATATGCAAGTTCTATCTTTACATATGGAAATTATAATTTCTAGGAGCTCCTCAAGACAGAAAGACCTTCTAAAAGAATCAAAATTAGCAATGTATGTATTTGGTACAATTTTACAAAATGTAAGGAAACAGTGGTAAATAAGAGATAGATTTGGTCATATAATTTCCAAAGGAACTGTAACTCAAATACCACTTTCATATTGGAGGCTGACAAAGATAACAAGATGCCTGTTTGGCTCCATTTGTAATTTGGCTCCATTCAAGTAGTCTCATGCTTAAGCAAAGTTTAGAGCCTGCACTCTGATTCCTAGTTACCAGTTTATTAATTACTCACATTTTTTCCATTCATTTTATTTGAAATACAAGACCTCTACCACTCTTGGGATTGTGAAGGACCTTCACCTCTCAACCACTCTTAAAACTATCAGTTCCCCAGCTTTGACACCTGGCATTACTGCTGCCATTTTGTTGGTTAATTATTCAGTTAGATCCCCTCTAAACTTAGCCTCACTGCTTTCCTCTGAAGCAAGACACTTCTACTGAAGAGCAAAATTCACATAATGTCTTCCTCTTTCCACATTCATTAGCAATATGTATGGTCTTATTGGACCATTTCTATTTGTAGTCATGTCCCCTTGCCTATAGTACCTGTTTTCCAAATAATACAATTACACTTTTTATTTCTATTAATATAATTTTTATTTTCAATTAAGGGAATTAACTTGTATCTGCTAAAAATCAAATGGCATATTCATGGTAAAACTTTAAACTAACATTTATGATAAAAGATTTGTAAAAAAAATGCAAGAAAAATATCAGTAACCTTTTAAAATATAGACTATGATAAAATTTTAAAGGCATTTCATTGTGCTAACTTCTATTAATGTTAAAAATTCAGATTGCTGCCTAGGAAATTTTTACCTTCCATCCAATAGCAGTGAAAGGGAGAAGACTATGTTTTGCTACAGCCACAGCAATTTCTTGTCCAGCAGAACCATTCAGATGGAAGGCTATGGTGAATATAACTTGCTTGACTTGATTTTAGTGCTATTTTCTTCCTGCAGGGTATTTCACATGTTGGAGTTTTTTTTAATTCTCCAGTCTGCACTGGTGAAGTGGAGGAGAGTCAAGGCAGGTTTGAACTGTGTTGCTTCCTTAGTCGAGTTTCATCCTTTTTCTTAATGGTGTCTTAGATATGTTAAGGGAAGTACATCCAACAATTTACTAGTTGGACCCCCCACCCTTCACTACTTGTGAAAAAGCAGGGCTGAAATCTGTCTCCTGCTTTGCTGGAGGTATTTAAGAGGTAATGCTGGAGTAAGTTTAGCCACATTTTGATAATATAAGTGTGTCTGATTCCTGCCATGTTAGTTTGAGCATGGATTTTGTTACAGTTATGGGATAGCTATGACTGATGATCTCTTAGCGATAGCTACAGACAGTGTTCATGCTGTCTTTGTTAAATCTAGCTTTTCTTATCTCTAAGCACAGGGGTTTGCTTATTAGCATGATTTCATTTGCTTTACTGGACAATTTCTTTCCTCTCAGAAGTATGAAAGGAATGTTTTTCTTCTCAAGAACCATGGCATATAGCCTTCCATTAGGCTTCACTTTGCTTCATCCTCAGCATATGAAATTATTTAGGATAGGACTATTGAATTTCTGATATTCCCATTCTATTTCTATATTTCACCCAAATAATTTTTTTTTTGGGTAGAAAATTATAACGTTGTCCATTTGTCTAGGATTTCTGGATTCATTTTTTGGGCAATGGGTAATTCCAGTGGGTGTGGCCAGTGTTCCAGAGTCCTAGACAAATGGGCATAGTTCATATATGGTGACTTTGTACCACTGTACTGACTGTACATGCATTGTAGGAAAATTTCTACATTGACAAGAAGGTTGGATTGACTTTACTATTCATATCTGAGCTATTTGTGCAGCATTTTGGTGGTAGGTCTTCCATATCCAAGATGCAGCAAGATAGAACTTCATTACATAGCACCTGTGCAGCATATAAACATGTATTTCTCACCGGAAAGCTTGAAAAAAATTATAGGGACTTGAATATGTTTTGCAGGATATTTAGGTGAGCACTTTCCCTTTTCATTTAGACAGTATGCTCGCTCTACTTTCTATTTTCCTAACCAAGGAAGGAGATCTGAGGTAAATAGAGTGACTTCAGCCCAGTGAAGACACAAGTAAGACTCGGAAGTAGAGGAATGACTGGAAGAAATGGGCAGTCCACTGAGCACATCTTTAATGGGTTTTGTCAGTCAGATATGTGACTTATAGCTGGGGTTCTTTTCTAACTAATTAAGTTGAACTCATGGCTTTCCATAGCTTTTTGGAGTCTCAATGTAAATATAGTTTGCTTTACTTAAGCTGGCAACATAACTTGTACATATACTGGGAAATTATGAGGAAACGTGGAATCTGTGAACACAGTTACTGTTGAGACTGAGGACTATAAATGTTCTACGAAAGTTTTAGTTCCTATCTGACTGTCTTCAAGAGGAGTAAAGGCTGAATGATGTCCTTCCCACCCCCACCCTGCTTTGGAATAGCAGTGGGAAATGTTCTGGTTTGCATTTTTCTATCACTATTCCTCTAATTACTTGTTTCACACATGAAAATATGTTTGCTGCTTTTTTTTCCCCTGGAGGCTGCCTTTTAATACATTTATCTATGGAGATTATTTATTTTTACACATCACAGAAGAGTCACTCTGAGTGTCATATTTTCTAATATCAAAAATTTATATGCTTTGAGCATCCAATAAGTTCACATCAACAAGTAATTTATTTCAGTAGGGACACAGCTACTGAACGTATCATAGTTTCTGTATTTGTGTTTTGATATACTCGTATGTATTAAAAGTACATGGTAGGTTTGAGTATGGGTGGATGACTTACATATGTCTATTTATATTCCATTACTGACCAATGAATAGAAGGCAAACTTCAGCAAATTAGATGGAACCTATTAAATACGATTATCACGAGCATTTTTTCTAGTGAGGGTTAAAAATCATTTGACTTAAAGCTCTTTTCCATTGTCTGTACTTTATTCCTCAGGATATAAATCTATTTTGTAATTACTCCCTTCTTCTTATCTCAGAAACTTTGCCTGACACACCATTCCATATGTTTATGATTCTCTGAATGAAAAAGTGTTCCCTGACAACCATTCAGATTTTTTTCCTTTAATTTCCATTTATGCCTTATTGTCTTATAATGTTCAACTGAAAATATATGTTGCAATATTGTGTGACATTATCTGTATTACTTAAGATTTTATATAGCCATACATCAACCAAACATCAGATAAATCTCATGATTCTCCTTTTTTTCCTACATCTTCCCTTCCAGAGCTGTATAGGTAGTAGATTCAATCTAGCCTCTATGACAAGTTGACTTTAAGCATTTCTTACAAACCTAGGACAGAATACACCTGCAATTTTGCATGAGTCACTTTGAAAAGTGAACTGTACATACACAGTTTATTAAGCCTTCCCTGAAATTAGAAAAAAATTGAAAAATTGTGAAATATTTGCATTCAACACTACAGTGTTGTTTACAGAACTTCATAGATTTACTAGCATTTGCAAATTGAGGGAATAATCCAGCAGCACACTGAATAAGAGCTTCAGGACTGGAACACCATATAATGTCATCTGACTAATTTGCTAGACTTGCTAATAAATAACTAAGTTACACAAGAAAGGTATTCAGATGATTTGTAATCCTGCAATAATGGCTTCTAAATAGTTGAGATTACACTGGAAGATGAGAACCTTTTTCCCCTATATGCCATGTACCAGCAGGGAACAAAATCAATCTTGTGAGGGCTCTGATTACTTGTGCTGCAAGTTTCTTGTCAGCAGATTCAAAATGTGCAGTGGAATGAATCTTCTGCAAGGTAGAGGTGCTGTCTATCAGCTGGGCATCTTTCCTCCCCTCTCTCCCTCCGCCTTAACTTCCCGTGGAATATGTGCTTGTGATAAATTAGAAGAAGATAAAATACAAGATGCTTCAGCACAACCATTTTAATCCTCTACTGTCAATGCAGAGGAAAGGTGACACCAATTTTAGTGTCTTCCAGGTGAAAAATGTACCCTTGAAGTGGGAATGTGAGGAACTTAGGGAACAAATGAAGGAATTGCTTTTGTCTAAAATATAATGCTACTTAAGTGTATACAAAAATACTGTGTTCAA
Source organism: Eurypyga helias (assembly GCF_000690775.1). Taxonomy (NCBI): domain Eukaryota; kingdom Metazoa; phylum Chordata; class Aves; order Eurypygiformes; family Eurypygidae; genus Eurypyga; species Eurypyga helias. The sequence goes on along the minus strand of NW_010253256.1, from coordinate 43,712 downwards.
AGGATAAGGTTTAATTCCATTAAGGCCTATGATTTTGTCTGAGAAAGAAAAAAAGACTGAATAAAATTCAAGCTGAAACACAGCATTTACTATAAAGGGTCTGGGGAAAAAAAAAAAAAAAAAGACCTAGAGCTAATGCAAGCATTTCTGGAGGCTGAAAATCCAAATCATGATCTGAATAGAATGTGAGAGTAAGCCTTTACCATTTTAATAATCTAAACCAAATCCACATCTGGTCTTTGCCAAACTTTCGGGATTCTGTAGTAAAGATTTTGGAGGTTTTTTTCCTAAATTTTTATCAACAGAACTTTAAAAACATCCTTTGTATTTTTAAGTGAAACAAGTTGCTTTGGAAAGCTGAGAAAGAAATTTGGTGTTTTGAAAGGACAAAATGTGACATGCGTTTTAACCATGTTTTCTCTCAGTACTACAGAAAAGGAACTTGTACCGTCTTGCTGCTTTGGTGAGGAGGAGTGACAGTTTTGCTGCTTACAGGTCTAATAGCCAGGTCCAATTTGCAACATGTGGAATTACTGCTTCCTTCTCCCCATATTCAGTACTCTTCAGTGTCCTCAGAAAGGAGTTATAAGTTCCAAATAAATATTCTGAGAGTAACGCATTCTGAAGAACTTGAAGAAAAAAATGCAAACTTGGGACCTAAAGATCATTAAAAATTTACTGCCACAGGCCCGTCCTGGTCAGAACAAAATTGTGCTATGCAACACCTAACGTCTTGCACAGTCCATGAGAGAAGTATTTTATTCAGTCTTCCAATAATAATAATTACACAGACAGGTGGTTTGAAGAAGAAGTATCATCTTCCAATCCTGTAGATGTAGAAAGGCATAGAGCAAATGATCCAACAAGGATAGAATTATGATGTTAGTCCCGTTTTCCACTTCCAAGTTCTGCCCATTAAACCATTTTATCTCCCAAGATTCATTAGTTGGTATTTTGTTCTGCATGCTAATCAAATTCCCAAAGACCTAAAACTCCCAACACTCAACACTCACACTGTCCCTTGCAACAGCAGAGATATGCCACTGTCAGCAGAAGTAGGAACTCACTCAGTAGAAATGTTAATGATCTTCAGAGATCTGCTTTTGCAACTTCAACTCCTTTCCTGCAGGAAAACCCATAGAAGGGGGAAACAGACGACCAAAAACTTCAGAGGACTTTCAATGAGCTATTTCATCAATCTTCCAGTTAACGGTTGAGTGCTGTGGGAGAGAACGTGAAAATGACTATACCTCTTCATCTTTTCTCGTGAACCTTGGGACATAGCACTATAGATGCCATTGATTTCAGGCCAAAAAGATGATCCTGCTGTGACTGTGCTTCTGTCACCAGCAGTAACATAAATCAGCTGTTTTCCATGCTGTTGAGTGCTGTCCTCTGCCGCATGCACACCCGTATCAATCCTAAGTAAAAAATCATATACTGGAAATTGCAGTTTATTCAAACAAGCAGTAACTTGCAATGAAATCGCCATCATAGTATATATGTCTATGAGACAGTTTTCTGTTCCTCTGATCTTCCCCCAGCCTCTTACTTTGCTCCTGACAGATCAGAGCTGAGCTCGGGCAGTTCAGCAGCGCTCATTATCTGAAAGGATGAAAGCTCTTACGAATAGTAACCAGTCATCGAATATAGTATCATCTCATGCAGGAAACTGCAGTCTTGATAAGATGCTCTGTGGGCTTTAGGTTCGAGAACACTGCTGAAGACCTGGGAGAAATTAAGACTGGAATTTCAGTCACTTCCACCTAAGTCCACTCTCACCAAGGTCCTGTAGGAGTGCCAAGGTGGGAAAAGGATGGAGGAGCAGAGGCACCAGCCTCTCTCCAGATATGAAGAGGTGGCATTCAGGGGTCTGAGCCAAGTGCACAGACTAATTTTGTGGCAGTGCTGCTTAGACTGAATTTGCCCCTGCACATTATAGAGAACAAGTTAGGATAATCCTCTTTACCCTGCCACCAAAAAAATTAATAAAAATGAAGGCACCGTATAGATTGCAATTAAGGGAGACTCAGAGTTGTCATTTGAATTGCAAAGCAGCAATCGATTAGTTTATCATTAATCAGATAATTTTGGGGATCGTGAATAATATGAAATGAAAAGAAGAAATAACTAGTGGGATAATTTTCAGGAACCATCTCTCAGCTTTATAAACTAATCCTCCTCTAATGGCCCTTTTTAATGTAATTTATAGGTTCATCATTACCCTTTTTGTATTAGTAATTATTTCTAAAATACCAAAGAACCATCTTTTTTTCAAGGTCCTTCTATGTGTCTGATTTACAGCTAGGCTCATGCTGGACTCTGTCTTTCTGAGGTTTGACATTTCAAAATATTTATAGCTCTTTTACATTAATGCCTTTCTCATGAATCTGAAGGTGACCGTTATTTCTTTCATCTTGTTGTAATTAAATGGATCAACTATAGCTTTATTATTTCCACTATTTATCTGTGCAGTGCATTAAAACATTCAGATTAGCAAGTGATATTGAACATTATGTGAATTATAACAAACAAATATTTCCTAAAACTAGGCTACACTTGATGCATTGGCTAAGAAATTGTTCCAAGAGAAAGCACAAAATCTTTAATATTTTATTGATCAGATCTAAACCTTCTGCCCAAAGTGGCAATTAAATTTCAATTAAACTGACTGAAAGCATCATATTAAATTTCAGCACTTTACGAGCTATCAGATAATGCTGCAGGACAAATCTTTAGTATGATCACACTCTTTTCAAATTATATTATCCTGTTCATTCACAATAAAAGTGACAGTTTTAGGTATACTTTCAATATTTCTTGAATATAAACCCTCTAATGAACACATTTTATTGCCTTTAAATCAATTATTATTGGATATTTTAATAAAGTGAATTGAGCACTTTGTTTTACACACTGCTTAGAAGTTATTATATTTTGCAGTCAGCATAGCAAAGAACAGTAACAGTATGACAGGAATATCCAAATACCTAATGTTATGCTATAAATTCAGTCAGCTATTTACAGTGATGAATATGCTACATTCCATTTCACAACAGCTACTGGTGCAACATGTTAATTAATAACTGATTAAATCTTCAGGCTTTGGGTCTCACTTCCTTCAGCACTGTGCTTCTGTAAACGAGATAAGCTTAAATGATATAACCAAAACTGCAAGACACTGAAGGTGCTTTTAAAGTACTGTTACATATGAAGACCTCAGTATTTTGCTGTTGCCTGTCCCTTTGTTCCAGTGGCTCTATATGTGTGCTGATACTTAGATTTTCCAGAATACACCTGTTTGTGGATAAATTTGCTTAACTCAGCGGTCATTATCACCCAGTCTCCTTTTAAATTACAATCATATACATATTTAAGTCTAAATAACAACATTAACCAAATTCTTTTCATTAAATATAGATTAGGCATGGGGCAAATCTAACACATGACTGAGAGTAGTCAAATTCCATTTTACTTAGCAGATGTTTGAACATGTATAACTGACTGTATCTACCGTCTTTTGTAAATAGAAATCTGTATTCTATATTGATGTTTAAATGTTATAGTGTTTTCACAGATGACTACCTGAAAATAATTATCCACAGAAGTAGTAAATAAATTCCCAAGTGGAATTTTACAGGTCCGTATAGTCATTGTATGGGGAACATACAATGTTCCTATATTCTAAGCCCCGTAAATTCCCTCCTTCTGCATATGCTGATTTCAAAGGTAAGAAAGCCAGGTAACATAACTGGTTTGGGACAAGACTCCCTGTGAATTACTCATCTACCAGTAAGTGGTCTGTCATGTAGCATCTTAATTCTTTACAGCTAATCATCTTCCAGCTCAGGCTTCAAGGAAGAGCAGAATAGCAGGCTAAAATAAAATGCTTGCAATAGAATCCAGTTGCCCCTTGCTGCAACCAAGTCCATCTCTTCTAATAGTCAGGTGCCATTACATCCTCTCTCCCGTTCCATATCATGCCAGTTTCTCAAGATAAGAAAATGTAATGCTTTGTTGCATTTTGAGAGAAACAAAAATCAATAAAGGTAAATACAGAGGGGAGAAAAGTGCCTTTGTTTATAGGAACATGTTTTCTGTACTTGAAATACAGAGTTAAATATCTGAGGTATGTCTTTCACTGATACACAGCACAATATTCCAGAGATTGCATTATTTCATACATATAAGTATGTTTTGTTTATTTTTATCAGTAAACACTTCTTTTTCATTCTACTATTCTCCCTTGGGAGAAGAGTGAAGAATTAGCTGTGTAAGAAAATAGGAAAAAGAGGCTTTTGCAAAATGACAAGACTACAGAAAACATTCATTGGAAACCAGTGCTCTTTTTTATCTCTCAGTACATGCCATGAGAAGTCCTGCAGAGGGTCAAACACTGCTTAAGTAGCTAAGTAAAGGAATTGGCCTCCAGAGCAGGTGTTCATGCTGTCTCAGCAGGCATGGATAGTATACGTTGCATCAAACGCGGTTCACTCAGCATGTGCTCACACCTCCCCTGACCCCGACACTTCTTGGCTTTGCTACCACGAAAGCATCATGAGGAAGGAGGTGTGTTTGAAGGGCATGTGGGTGGATCTTTTCAACAATCTGATGCTCTCAGCTGCACAAACAAGTGAGGAGCAGCCATTTTTTAAAACCGGGATCTTCCCCTGCCCTCGTTTAAGTAAGGTCCCAACCCAGCTCCCAGGGATGCCACTAACAGAGCTGTCTGGGTGCACTGCCTGACTCACATCACATCCTGACAGTTCTTAGTTCCTAATGTCAGCCTGGCCTGTGAATTTTGCAGTATTTCTGAAGGCTCGAGCCCCTTAAACAATGCTTCTTCTTCTAGGGTAGCGGGAGGAAACCCCACATGGCATTGGCAGGCATTCACATACCATATCAACGGAAGTGAACAGATCCACTGAGGATACTG
>NW_010253256.1:21276-33776 GCF_000690775.1 Eurypyga helias | reverse complement strand
AACAAATAACTTTAGCCTTCAGTGGCTTCAAATGCTTATATTTTCTGAGCATCCATTTCATGTCTTCAAATACTAATATGAAAAAGTTATCACATCATCTTTTTTCCATTATATGATCTAGCATAATTTATTTGTATTGATTCGTGAGTCCCAGTTCTACAACCAACAGAAAGGACTAGCCAAAAAGTACCTCAAAATCACTGCAATATTTATAATTTTTTTTAATCCCTATGAATCCAGTGAGAAACTCTCTTTCTCTAATGCAAAGTTGATCCATATTGTTGTCTATGTCTTGGCAGGAAGTATTGAGTATTGCTATCTAAGTTGAGTATTGCTATCTAAAAATCTGAAGCCAAAATCTTCATTGGAGTCTGTCATTAAGGAACTGTCAACATAAAAATATCTTTTATAAAGCCAGACTCGCAGCCTTCATCAATGTTTGTGAATCTGAATTACACACTGACTTGGTAATTTTGCTCTTCACCAAAACACATTGATATTTTGTGTCATTATGATCCTTTTAATTTACTCTGGGGAAGGAAGGGGGGAGGCCTTGTTCAAATGCAAATTTTATTGACATACTTAAGTAAGAGTCAGAATACTGACAAATGTTATCCACAGCTGCCATAACCTAAGTAGTTCAGATATCAATAACACTGTAAGTACTAAGCCCACTCACTAAAACAATGAAGTATACTGTTTAAAGAAATAGAGTGGAGAACTTATAAGCAATAAACTAGACAGCATTCCATAAAATCATAGAATCTAAAAGATCATCAAGTCCAACCATTAACCTAGTACTGCCAAGTCCACCACTAAACCATGTCCCTAAGCACCACATCTACACATCTTTTAAATACCTCCAGGGATGGTGACTCAACCATTTCCCTGGGCAGCCTGTTCCCTTCCTTGGACATGCTCCAGCACCTCAAAGTCTCTCTTGTAGTGAGGGGCCCAAAACTGAACACAGGGTTGAGGCCACCGGTGTGGCCTCACCAGTGATGGGTACAGGGGGATTATCACTTCCATAGTCCTTCTGGTCACACTGTTTCTGATGCTATTGCCTTCTTGGCCACCTGGGCACACTGCTGGCTCGTATTCAGCTCACTGTCGACCCTAGGTCCTCTTACTCCAGGCAGCTTTCCAGACACTCTTCCCCAAGCAGGGGGTTGTTGTGACTCAAGTGCAGTACTCAGCACTTGGCCTTGTTGAACCTCAGATGCCCTCAGCCCATGATCTAGCCTGTCCAGATGCCTCTGTAGAACCTTCCTTCCCTCAGGCAGATCAACACTCCAGCCCAACTTGGTGTCATCTGCAAACTTACTGAGAGTGTATTTGGTCCCCTTGCCCAGCTCATTGATAAAGACATTAATGAGAACTGCTCACAATACTGAGCCCTGGGGAACACCACTTGTGATGGCCTCCAACTGGATTAACTCCACCATCACTTTTTTGGCCCAGCCTTCCAGCCAGCATTTTACCCAGCAAAGACCGCACCCTTCCAAGCCATGAGCAGCCAGCTTCTCCAGGAAAATGCCATGGGACATGGTGTCAAAGGCTTTACTGAAGCCTAGGTAGACAACATCCACAGCCTTTCCATTTATTTCAGGCAAAAAAAAAGTGTCATTGAGAGTTCTTCTATTTGAGTGGGGACCTATTATGCAGACCCATGTCTTTAGAAACAGCAATTTTCGATCAAAGGGCTAAGTTCTGACCTTGTAAGAGTCAGTATAAAACCAGCTTCCTATTTTCCTGTGGGAGTGACTTGCTTTTTTATGATAATTTTAAACATTATACTTTCTTTGCAGCATTTATAAGAATTTCCATCAGCTTTTTGTGCCCCTTTTCACTACCACCATTTTGAAAGATGGAATCATTACTTGACTCTGAATTTCCTGACTACGTCTACTTCAAAGTTAAAATTTACCTGACTTCTGTGAAGCTAAAATTTAATGCTGTGTAAACATACAGATCTCTCTAAAAAGTCTATTCAATGTCAGGAAAATAAAGATGAGCATGGTGATTCTAGAGTCTGATCTCTTCTTCTGTACCCTTTCATCTATCTATCTATCTATCTATCATATATATATATAATGCCTTACAGTGCTTAATTAGATGTACCTCATCCAGACACCTCTTCATCCCATTTGTTTTTCACTTGGACACCAAAGAACAATCCCACTTCTCACTTACTGAAACTATGCTCTCCGGATAAGAGTCCTAAGGCAGCACACTTGCCAGTTGCCAATGTCCATTATGGGATTTTTTTTTTCTTGATATGATTCCATAAGACCTACTTCATTAGCTTCCCTGCACTATGAATGCTTAAACTAATTCATTACTTGAACTGCCTCAAACTCAACATATTCTGGATATGTGCTCTCAAGCCAATCATAATGCCACCACGTGAATGTTCAAGTTTCTGGTGCCATTCACATAAGAATAGTAGCTTTTGAAGGTTAATATAGATTCATTTCTCATGTAATTACAAAAATTTATTTGAGACAATAGGTGGTGATACAATCTTACTAGCTTTGTGTATTCTGATTATCTGAAAATGAAGTAGAAAATCTGTACTAAATATTAATTTTGAATGCAGATGGAAAGAATAAAAACTAATTTGCTATTACATTTCCTGCTTTAACGTCAACACAAAGTAAATTCAATTTTTAATCAAAAGAGCAAAATAACCTTTACCCTCCTTAATTACTGCACAGAAGTAGAATTCTAAGTACTTGGGAATTTTCAGAAAATGAAAGTAGATTGTCAGTAACTGATGATAATGCTACAAGCCTCATTCTCAGTTTGCCAAGATTGCTCTAGGAAAAGAAATTGCCACTATCTATCCTGAATATTAAAGCATATAGCCTGGTCCCTATTTAAGTTCTGATAGAGATTTTCAGAGGAATTGAAAGGAGTTTAGCACAAAAGTTAAAGCATACTTAATTTCAGTGGGATTTTGACACCTCATTCCATCTCTGACTATATCGTCCCAGAGATCAAAACTGATGTTGAAGTTCTAGATAGAAACTAGGAAGACCCTGCAACTGAGAGAAAATTAGGCAAAGGGTTGCTTTCAGAGGTATTCCAGGTGGGAGCTACAATATTTTGCACACTGCTATTTCAAGACAAGATAAAGAGCTGTTGAGCATATGACACACTACAGAAACCAGCAAAATCCTGGAGTGTGTAACCATATCCATACCAGGAAGACATGGATGCCATCTCTCATACAAGGCAAATCCACAGAAATGAAGAATCCCTGGACAAGGATGCTCTTTTACTAGGGATCAGCTACTGAGAATCCAACAGTTCTGCTTCCATGTGAATTGACAAACAGACAATCAATCTCATTATAAAATAGCTATTACTTTCCCATTTTGTTGATTTTGCCTCAGACTCTCTTTACTGAATTCCAGCCAGCTCTTATTCATGCCTTCTCTCTTTACAAAAGCTGCTTGCACATTCACTAGCCCTAGCAAGGTCAGATGCAAGAGAGTTGTAAATATGGGGCCAGCACCAGGCTGAAATTTCAGCTGTCTGCTTCCTAGCAAGAGGGTAAACAAAATGAGAGCCCTTGGAAGGCTCTATGATGGTCGTTAAAAGGAAAAAAAATCTTCATCAGGTTCCAATATATGCTCAGTGAGGAAGGAATGGAGTCATGCCACAGACACCAAGACTATTTCTGTGAGATTTATAAAAAGAGAGAAAAATCTCATGACCAAGGTGTCAAAAGCACATGAGAGTTCTAACAAGGCTGGCACGGATGCACCCGAAGTCCCACTGTTGCTACCATCATATGGCTTTTCTGTGTAGTTACTTTCAAAAGGCGGTAGAAGAAAGTGTTTTTACAGATCGGAAAATATTTAAAGTAGCTCTGTTTGGGTTATGATAGTTTGTATATTGTTGGAAGAAAAATTACATCCTTTCTATGAATCAAGACTGTTAGTTCTGTGATTTCAGAAGTGTCCTGATTTATCATATTTTTTAATTGCTTTTCTCTTTATATTAATCTAACTTCGGTTGAAAGATGAAAACAATGTAGATGAAAATACAAGGATTATTTGAGAGAGCTGAGAGAGTTCTGCAAAGAATCTTGTGAAAGCTGAATGTGTAAAATCAGGCAGAGGCTAGAAGCCTGTTAGCAGCGTATGCAAAGATTCTATGTGCTTGTTATCATAGTGGTGGAAGAGCAAATCAAGGACATTTTGTAGACTACGAAATAGCTGCAGTGGCTTTGAGCCAATCATGTCATAAACATGAACCTATAGAACCTGAACTGTCATTTATTTTATGTCAATTCAAGTTCTTACTTATTTATTTTCCACACGCGACTACAATGAAAACAATAAAAGGAAGACTCAACTAGCAGAGGTCTCACCTCTATTTTGTATAATTTGCTGCTTAAAAGCTTACAGAGTAAAACATGTAAATATATGCAGACCTGAGAGTAAGACCTCAGTAAGGAAATTACAGACTATGGCTGAGGAAACTATGGGCCATAAACAAGAAAAGCACTATGGCTGCTAAGCACCTAGAAACCTGCTATAAATTGTTGCAGAGGTTCTGCTTCAGTGGATTTCGTATTCTGGGAGAGGTTGGCTTTTGGTTACATGCAGTGGGGAATTCACTGGAGCAGGAGATCACAAGGATTCTCACTGCACCCAGCCCAGCGGCAGCTCTCAGTGCTATGAATGGGGGAATCTGTCAGAGTTATTACCCAGTCCTGGCATGCATATTTTCTTTCAGAACAGCGTGACTTGAAGAAAGAGGTACTGGAAATCTCATAATACTGCTGCTGCTTGTAAGATTTCCACTCCAGTGTTTCCAGTACCGAACAATTTCAGATAAGACATGTAATCATTTCAAGTCAGATCCTCTGTAGATGTAAATTAGCCTAGGTCCACTGGAGTCAATTAAGGAATCTCAGTTTTAAAGGATTTCTCCCTTAGCCTTGAGGTGTGTATTCACACCTTATTTTTGAGGTTCTGAATATTTTAATTTAATTTAATTTTTTTTATTTGTTCCTCTCAATAAAGGAGTCTAGACCAGGAAAGAATTTTGTATGCTGTGTGTTTGTTGGAGCTTATTACATGTTGTTTTGAAGGACAGAGAACTAAAGGTGAAGAATCTTGAAAGCCAAACTAAATATATAGGACAAAAGTAGAGAAGTATAGGGTCAGATGTTTGAACGAGCTTGGAACATATTCAAACATCCATATAAAGTGGCCAGGTTTTCAAATGCCCACAGGAGCCAGAGGGTGGGAAACACTCTTAAACTGCATGACTTGTTTCAATCAAATTTGAAGTCAAAGGAATTAGGAAGGGTCTCTCCAGTCTGCATCTGGAAAGAAACAGAAATAAATTCCTTTCCACCTTCAATTTTAGCTATTTTCTAGAATAATTCTTTGTTACTGAACTCCATCACAGTTCCCCACAGCACAATTCCATTTTTCCCAAGACAAGACGATGAAAGGCTGATTAATTCTTTGCAGCTGACTCAGCAGTCCTGTGCTGCACACCCCTATTTACAGGGGAGGTAGCTGTGGTCCTTTTTTTTGGCCAGAAAGAGATAATTCTTTTCTTTCTAGCTTCTGGCGAGACCTGTATGTCTTGTTATGCTCCTCTTCATATATTTCATCAGGTGATATTATGACTACCTTAGTTCAGAAAAACATTTCCAGTATGTCCCAGTCTACCAGAGGTGTGCTATACCAAACCTTCAGAAGAAATAGTCCCCGACATGGATAGCACCCCTTCCTAGTAAAATATAGGAGAATCTGGACTCTGGCAGCTCAAAGCAGCCAGGAGCAGGATGGTACATTTATGCTAAATATTAATATGCATTTAATTTTGAAAGTTGCCAACCTTCATAAAAATACAGCAAAAATAACCTTTCAGGTATGACTTCTAAGTAGTTTAAGTGATATCTGGTGCCAATCTGAGACAATAGCTTGGGCAAAGGCGTGAAATGCCATACTAGACACAACATGATGCTAAATCTACGATGTGGTGATGTTTTCACCTCAACAGCAGTATTTGGTTACTGTTTAAAGAAAAAGACAGTAGTTTTTCTTATGAAGATATGCACAGGAAACAATTAGTAAGTTGCTATGAGAAGCAAGTCAAATTTGGGAGCATGGAAAATGCTTCATTTTCCTAGTAGCAATATTTCTGACATACATCTGACCCTTTTCTTCACAATTTTGGATTTTAGAATACTGAGCTAAGCTTTTGTCGGTTCTAGCTATAATGCCATGAAAACTGACCAACTATGGGACTCTCCTGAACAATCTCTTGAGGAAAAAGAAAAAGCAGCTACTATTTTGTCAGCCCGGTGACAACTAATGTAACTCATGTCAAGACGCTAAAGTAGCATAAAAAAATAGGTGGATACCTTGCACGTGCATGCTTATCTTGCTGATTTGATCTTCAAAAAAGTCTCTAAACATTTCATCTTCGAACTGTGAAGGATGACTATTGTGACACACAACCAAATAAAGGTCCAGCTGTCTAGGCCATCAGGCCAAACATACCACGGAAGATTCTTCTCTAAAACACATAATCAGCTTAAAGGAAAGCCTAGTTTGAAGGTTTCTTTAAACAAGGAAACAGATTTGCCTATCCTTTTTAGTTAGCCTTTTTCAAGCAACATATAGCCAACTACAGAAAATTAGGATCTGACAGTTCTGGACTAGAATTATGAAAATCCAGCCTAACCTGTCCCCTGTGTTTAGGGTGACAAGAATGGAAGTGACACTAGCTCATCAAAGTCAATCCACATGGGGAATGTTTCATGCAAAAGGTGGTATTGGGAACCATTCTACAAAGGGTTCAGCTTTCTATTCTCCCACTAAGCCATTTGCAAACATTCCTTGGCAGAATTTCTTACCACTTAAGTAGTGTGTCTTATTTTCCTCATAAGTGACACAGCATTTTTAAAAATATGTACTACATAAAGGCAAGGCATAATGAGCATACCATACAGATGGACTCATAGATACTTAAAAGCAGCAGGGCATGACAAAATGAGGGGAAGAGCAGTTCATTGGATAGCACTGGGTAGCATTGGATAGTTGAGCCCTGAGGAGTTTTATCAGTAATACTCATCCAAAACTCTATTAACAGGATACTGCCTGTGGAGGATACTGAAAATGTTTGGTTTGCATTGAAGGTAGTTGTGAGGTTATCAACTGTCCCATTGTGAGTGACTTTTGTTCTATAGGTGGTATACAATGTTTCATGAAATTAAAATGAGACTCTTGTAAATTGCTTTGATCTCCTTTACAGAAATGGAGTATGCACAATGTAATCAGCTTTGAATAAATTATTTCTCTTAAAACAGATTCTCCAAAAGGTTTTGCAGAAAAGACATCATTTTCCTAAGGTGTCTAGATTCTCAGTGGCACAAAAGGCAAGCCAAGCAAACTTTATACCAGGCACACAATTATAGGATGTGTGCTAACAAAATCCTGAAAATCATAGCACACATTACACTGGTCTCCTGCATATCTGAAATTCACAGTTACCCGAACCTCCTTCCTACCATAATCACAGCATTGTACGATGCGTGGGTGCACAGCATTCAGCCTGCTGAGATCTATTTCATGACACCCAATGCATACCAGATACCAGACTGGTAGATTACTATATCTGTGTTCCCCTGCCTGTCACAGTGAATAAGTGGTTTAATGTACTGTTGTAGGACTAAAGTTTGATTTCTTTTTTAGAAAAGGAAAAAGCAACATGTATCTTACTAAACTTTGATTCATCCCCAAACTCTGATGTCAGAACTTTTTGCCATTCCAAAAAATTTTAGACATATCCATATGCACCTATTCACAAGAACTAAAAAATATTTTTCCTTAATATAATATAAAATGGTCAAGTGACCAGTAGTGTCCAATCACGTTCTGCAATGTATCTTGGATTGGTTTGGGGGTTTTTTGTTATTGTTGTTTAGCATGCATATACAGCAATGGTAACAGAATGTTCCAGTTTAATAGGCAAACTCCTGAATATAAGAAAAAACAGTATTATTAAAGCAATATGTGATATATAAAGTCAGCTTTCTTGGGTACATTATGATTACAGAATCATCTAGGTTGGAAAAGACCTTGAAGACCATCAATTTCCAACCATTAACCAGGAACTGCCAAATCTACCACTAATAAGTACTACATCTAAATGTCTTTTAAAAACCTCCAGGGATGGTGACTCAACCACTTCCCTGGGCAACCTGTTCCAATGCCTGACAACTCTCAGTGAAGAAATTTTTCTCGTATCCAATATAAAGCACCCCTGGTGCAACTTGAGGCCACTTCCCATTGTTATATCACTTGTTACTTGAGAAAAGAGATCAAAATCCACTTCACCACAACCTCCCTTCAGGTAGTTGCAGAGAGCCATAAAGTGTCCCTGAAGCCTCCTCTTCCCCAGGCTAAACAAGCCAAGTTCCCTCAGTGACTCCTCACAGGATCTGTGCTCCAGACCCTTCCCCAGCTCCATTGCCCTTCTCTGGACACTCCCCATCACCTCAATGTCTTCCTTGTAGTGAGGGGCCAAGAACTGAACACAGGATTCGAGGTGCGGCCTCATCAGTGCAGAGTACATGGAGGCAATCACTTTCCTAGTCCTGCTGGACACATTATTTCTGACACAACCCAGGATACTATTGGCCTTCATGGCCACCTGGGCACACTGCCGGCTCATGTTCAGCCAGCTGTCCACCAACACCCCCAGGTCCTTTTCCACTGAGCAGCTTTCCAGCCACTCTTCCCCACCACCGTAATGTTTCAGGAGCTTGCTGTGGCCCAAGTGCAGGACCCAGCATTTGGCCTTGTTGCACCTCATACAGTTGACCTCATCCCATTGATCCAGCCTGTCCAGATCCCTTGGAAGAGTCTTCCTACCCCCAAGCAGACCAACACTCCTGCCCAACTTGGTGTCATCTGCAAACTTACTGAGGGTGCACTCAATCCCTTCATCCAGTTCATTGATAAAGATATTAAAGAGACCTGGCACCAGTACTGAGCCCTGGGGAACACAACTTGTGACCGGCCGCCAACTGGATTTAACTCCATTCAACACAACTCTTTGGGCCCAACCATCCAGACAGCATTTTACCCAGTGAAGACTATGCCCATGCAAGCCATGAGGAGCCAGATAAAGGCTTTGATTACAGGATACTGACATATTTTTTCCCTGGGACCTCTGCCTCATTCTGTGCACAGGATTGATGGATGTACACTTAATGAACAGTTATACAATATATCTTTATTCTTATCATTCAATGGGTGGCCTCAGGCCTCATTTACTACCTATTATTCAGACCCAGATATGAAGACAGAATTATTAACTTCGTCATGGGTTTTTCTGTAACAGTATCTGTATCGTCACAAATATTTATTTCACTTCTACAAATGCCTTGCAAGATGAGAATGTTTCCATATGATTCCTTCTGTATGATATAGAGAAATAAGGCACAAAAACTAAAGTTGAAAAAAATACGATTTTATGTGCCAAATTTGAGATGTCTACAACATGATGTTTCAGAATGCACTGCACAAACTATCCCTTCATGCTGTCAGGATTCACTTACCTTGCAACAATTTTGCCAGTGCAGCATCAGACTTTCAGCCTAAACACCACAAAATGAGAAAAACGTAAGTAGCAACCAGGTGTATAAAACCACCTCTAAGTGATATAGCCAGCGTCCTGGATCTGGAGGATCTGGAGGATCCAGGACAGACAGAAAGAGAATTAAATTATTTGGAACAGTTGTCTTATTTTTAAAATATCTTTTTATTATTTTGCTTTTTCTCATCTCATTCAGCATGCAACCTGTATAGACAAAGAAGCATTCTACAGCAGATAGGATCATTAGTTACATAAATGTCAACCTCCCTAGAGTAGGGCTCTCTGGCACACTAAATTTCTCTGGTTCCTTAGACTCCATCAAAGAGTGCTGGGTATTGCCAAGATTTTCTGTTTCATGACTTTTTGTATATTATATGAAGACCTGCCCTTAGGGCATCTTTAGGGTATTCTTGCCTTTCGGACATCTAAGCCCATCCCTTCCTTGGGACTCAAGCATGCTAGTACATTACATGAGACACAGTCCAATGGAAACATAGTGGAAAACTGTATTATTAACAGCTGTATCATAAAGCAGATGCTTATCTGATCAATTAAGATTGCATAACTAGTCTTGGGCATTTCCTAAATTTTGAGTGCAATGGTATTATGTGGGTTCTAGATACTTCTTTTAAGACAACAGAAAAACAAAATTATTTTCGTATGGCAGCATACTGACATCAACACTAGCTATCAACAAGAAAGCCAGCATTCAACCTATTCACCTGTCTCATCATCTACTAGTGCAATGGAGGGCCATGACCCATTACCAGTGAGAGTTTCTCTGTGATTCTCTGGTCCTTTTCTGCACTAGTAAGTGCTTTGATAGATGCTTTGGTTATCATTCAACAAATGTTTGCTAAGAACAGAAATCTGGTAAGGCCCAATAATTGTGGAATCATTTTTACATTTTGGAGGACAGAGTGCTTTGGGAATCAGATCCATCTACCTACCTACCTACCTACCGCCCTACCTACAAAGCCTAATCTACAATTCGGGCTGCATTTTCTTCTGTCTGTCACTGTGTCAGACCTCTGTTTTCTCCTTCATCATCCCAGTGTCATCATCCTAGCCTCATCAACTTCAGATGCCCTGGCTTTCAGCTCCACACATTTTATGCCAGTTCATCCTATTTATATACCAACAACCTTCCTCTCATACTCTCCAGTCATATTTCATGTTATTGTTCCCCAGATTCTCAACCAAATGCAGGTTTTTTGGGTTTTGGGGTTTTTTTAATATGATAGAACAAGTTTCTCTCCAACTCGGAAACAACCAAGCTGCTATTGCAAATCTCCTGGGTGGAAGGTGAGGAATGAATCTGAAAGAGATGATTCTGCAAGAAAAAGTTTATACCAATGTATTAATGTTTTGACACAGTTCTAAGCAGCTGGAAACATGATAATCTAAAGGGAAGCATCAAACTAACTTGTCTGCAGGCAGCATTGCTGGCTCCACTTACAATAAATCCTTGTCCCTTTCACATAAATACCAGGTCTGGAAATGTTGCTTTTCCATTTATAAATAGATTAGTGTATATCTTCTGATTCAGCTTTTTTGTGTCATCTGGCACCAAAGGACCAGAAACTGGACAAGTCTCCCCAGATGTGAATTCCTTCAGTGAGGGCAGACACAGTGCCAGAACACTACAAATTAAGAAGATGCCATGGTTGCAGCTCTGTTGCTCTTTGGCTATTGACAGATCTTCCCCCAGCAGACACTATCAACCATTGCATTGTGAAAAACAGACCTGAGGCTGCTTTCAAATATTTCAAGATAGCACAAAGGTATCTGCAAAGTAACGGTGCCATTATCAATTCATGTTTTGTCCATCACTATGGACAGGAATTTTCTTTTTCTCTGGAAAATGTCGATCTGGAGACTTTCTGAAGGAACATAAACACACCAATGCCAAAGGGGGAGCTCCTGGTCAAAGTGACTACAACTATTCTATAATTTACGTGAAGTTTTGAACCCAGATTTACTGTGTATTGATTATATTTGGGTGTATAAAACATGAGACAAAGCTGGTATACATCAGGAGAAACAGTTTGAGTTTGTTCTAATTCTTAATACAAGAACAAGTATGATCAGATTAATCATAGTCTTGTCTGTGCCTTCCCACTTGAGTCCTCCACACCAGATCCTGCGTTGTCTTAAAACAACATTAAATGGAAAATATTGGAAAGCTAAACTGACCTTTCTAAATGTGCCTGATTTTGCAACATATATGTACACCCAGAGCACAACACAACTAAGCTGCTTTCAGACAAGGTAATCAAAGCAAAAGTGAGTCTGTATTGGGTTTGTGTGACAAGGTTTTGGTAGCAGGGGGATTACAGGAGTGGCTTCTGTGAGAAGGTGCTAGAAGCCTCCCCTATGTCCAACAATGCCAGCTGGCTCCAAGACAGACCCGCCACTGGCCAAGGCTGAGCCCATCAGCAATAGTTGTAGCACCTCCAGCATAATATGTTTAAGACAGAGGGGAAAAAAAAGAAGAGAAGAAGAACGTGCAACAGAGAAAGAGAGCAGGATATGAGAGAAACAACTCTGCAGACACCAAAGTCATTGAAGAAGGAGGGGGAGGAGGTGCTCCAGGTGCGAGAGAAGAGATTCCCCTGCAGCCTGTGGTGAAGGCCCTGGTGAGGCCGGCCATGCCCCTGCAGACATGGAGGGTCACAGGGGAGCAGAGATCCACCTGCAGCCCGGGCAGGACCCCACGCCCAAGCAAGTGGATGCCTGAAAGAGGCTGTGACCCTGTGGGAAGGCTATGCTGGAGCAGGCTCCCGGCAGGACCTGTGGCCCCATGGAGAGAGGAGCCCAGGCTGGAGAAGGTTTGCTGGCAGGACTTATGGCCCCACAGG
>NW_010253256.1:0-21146 GCF_000690775.1 Eurypyga helias | reverse complement strand
ATCCCATGCTGGAGCAAGGGCAGAGCGTGAGGAGTCCTCCCACTGAGTGGCAGAAACATGTGATGAACTGACCATAACTCCCACTCCCCAACCCCCTGCACTGCACAGCGGGAGGATGCAGAGAAAAGCAGGAGTGAATTTGAGCCCAGGAAGAAGGGAAATGTGGGGGGAAGGTCTTTGAAGATTTGGATTTAGCTCTTTTTACTCTGATTGGTAATAAATTAAATTAAACCTTTTCCCCAAGTCAAGACTGTTTTGCCCGTGACAGTAATTGGTGAATGATTTCTCTCTGTCTTTATCTCAAATCAACAACCCTTTTGTTATATTTTCTCTTCCCCACCCAGCTGAGGAGAGTAGTGACAGAGACCAGCACCTGGCCTCCAGCCAGGGTCAACCCACCCCTAAGTCTCAGACCAGAATAGCCAAGACAGTGACAGTCAAAATCTTTTTTCTCAGTCTCCCACATCACAGGTAAGTGCCTTAAATATGAGCCTGTTAGCACTTCTAAATCTGCTAAAAGTCTCTGTGGGTGAACAATTTTTTGAAATCTTTAGTGTATCCCAGTGCAGAAAGGGGGGGGAAATAAAAATAAGATAGAAGTTTACCATGTTTTCTAATTTTCATTGTTTCTTTCAGAAACCCAAATATTTGTGGTTCAAAGGGTGAAATGTCATACAACTCTCTAACCCTAACATGTGGAAGACACTCATAGCCCCAGGAAGATGGTCCAGCAGCCAAGAGTCCCATCAAAAGCCTTGGGCTTGTCACCAGAAACAGCACCAGGAAAGCCAACATTACTAAAGGCTACCTGTTGTGCTAAGGAAGCTTTAAAGTGAGGCAGGGATTCCATAGACGTTGAATTGTGATATCTGAGGACTAAGCTGGTGCTATCCAATGGCACTGTGGTAGAACAGTGGCACCAAGAGAACCGTTTCCACACCCGATGAGTAGCAATGTTTCTACTGGAAGGTGCACATTTTGAGCTCTACTGGTAGAAGTTGAACCAAGATCTTTAGAAAGGTCTGAAAACATTGCATCCATGCTGCTTCGTCAGCACTGTCACTTACCATTGCCACTTCTCCACTAGTCTCTTCAGGTGGTTTCTGTCTGTGTGTGAGCTTCTTCCCCTCCAATATGTCTACCCCAAGGATTAACTTTGCTTTACATGTTTGCTGTACCATTTCTTCCTTTTAAATCTCACCTCATTGACTAAACATCTGAGTTTGGCTCTGTCTCTGCCATCATTTATCTGTGTAATCATATTATTTAATTCTGGAAGGCCTTTAGGGACACACTTTCCATTGTAGAAACCTTCTAAATTCTTGAACCATATAATCGATAGCAGCAGTGTGGTTTTCATTGACAGGAATGCTTTGACCCCTCTTGTATGCCAGATTAAGAGCTAATGCCAACTAGTGACCTCTTACCTATTTGGTACAGTCTGTCGTGATCCTTAAAACCACATCATAGACATAGTATGAGAAATGCATTTTCCTGCAGTCAAAGTCTGGGTTGCAAAGCACTGTGAAATAAGAAATGTAAATAACAAAATTCAGGATACGCATTGTTTAGCATAGCAATACCTATGACAGTAACAATCACATCTCTGTCAGAGGAAGTGTGGTATAGAACAGTCACTGAAATCTACCATTAAATGTCTAAGGAAATGCAGCTTCTAAATAATGTAATTTTTTATTTCTAGGCATTAAATCATATTTCAGCCACTGACCAAATAAAACGGGAAGAGGTTTATAATTTGACTAAAACACATGCTGATGATGAATAATTTATTAATTAATAAAAACTAGGAAGCTGACCCCCACAGCAAACAATTGCTTTTAATTTTTCCTTGTCTCACTGCTGTACGGAAAAGAGAACACAGCTTTTATGAAGTTCTTTTTTTACGTTTATGCCTAATATCTCACTGATCACATTTTTCATGGTCCATATATCTTGACTTTTTATTTTGGCAACTAAACTAAACTTCATTTGCTAACTAAACTGGAATATACAATTAAAATAACAGCCAGAGTCTGACAGAAACCTGTAAATGTCATGAAAGTCAAGAATAAAGGCATTCCTCCAGCCTCCAGTGCTGGGCTTCTCAAAGAAAGAACTCACCCTCTCTGAGTTTTCAGAATATTTTAAAAAGATATATCTGTGTTAAGGGACAAATCTTCACATTTCTTCTTCAGTCCATCCCCTATTTAACCCTGCTTGAATTTAAATGCTAAAAATATTCCTTTTGCCACTAAAGGGAGTACCTTGAAACCAGCATGACTATTTATTGTACAGCTCTACATAGGAACAAGGCAGGTTAATCTCTCAGCATTGTTTTCCAGTTAGAGGCCAACTTTTGAAGGATGTACTTCATATTTTTAAATTTTAATATGTATGCATATGTGGTGTTTTTTCCATATGGGTAGCTATGCACATATGCAGCCATAGTTTTTTGTGCACATATTGATAGCCTGAGCACCTTTGGTGTGCTCAGTCTCTGGGTTGACTCCAAGTGCCACACCCCCAAGGATGCCCAAGGGCAACAGTTTTACCAGACGACATACTGCAATCCCATAGTCCTGACCACCAAATTTGTACTATGGAGTCTGGAGGTAGATGGGAACAGTGATCATTTGCCCTGCCTTCACTCTGAAACCAAAACACATCAGGCAGAATCAGGCCGGGATCTTGCAAGCATAAATTGGGCAAGTTTCTAAAGCTGAGTGTACACCTTTGGCAAATTAGCACCTGTTTCCAGTCACAGGCAGAAAAATGCATTGATGAGGAAAACCACAGCGTCAGGTGAGTGCAGTTTTAGCAGAGGAACCTAGGAAGCTGTAGCCTTGCCTTTAGTGCCAGCCAATGCACCATGCGCTCCCACGTCAAGTGGTGGAATCACAGCCACAACGCGGCACAGCCCGCACCACGCTGCAGGCAGACCCGGGCTAGCCACACCTTATGTGAATACGTACCCATGTGTGCCGAGAAGTGCATGTTTCTCCATTTGTGCGAAAGATACACAAATGGAGTGCCGTCCAGGTAAGGAAAGAACATGTGTGTTTTTAAGGACAAGAGCACCTACCGTTGCTCATTTTATCTGGGTCTGAGACAAGTTCTTAATGCAACAGATACACAGAACTTGAGAGCCCCACTGCGTAAAGTAGGTGGTTGGAGTTTAATTTGCTAGCATGGGTAGAGCTCAGTTTCTTGTGCTATTTAAAGCTATAGTTCTATTTGTGACATATAAATTGAGTCTAAGGCATGTCTATTAGGTAGTGAAGCTGGACAATTGAAAAGACATGCAAGGGACCATCTAAATTCGCCTTTATTGAATAAAAGACTCAAACTCAAGACGTATAGAGAGCATCTCCCGGGTACAGCGTTGTTCAAGCTAGGCTACATTCAAAAAAATTTGACATAAGGCTAGGATTCTGGGGGAAATGTATCTCTTAGGAAGTACTAAGGACATTTATAATAATTCTGTCACCTTTTACAATATTTTTTAGATAGTTACTTTTGTGAAGTACATACACCTCAAGGGTACATAAGTAGCATTCATACTTGGATGTACTTAAGTACATACTTGTGCTTTAGATGGCATAGTTTATTCCAGCCGTCTTCTATAGATCCTGTGCCATATCTGGCAATCTCCTGGGGATGGTATAAAATGACACTAGGAACATGTGCTTAGCTAACAGTTTCTTACTCTGTCTTGTGTTGAATGTCTTGTTTACTCCTCCCTTGAGTAGGACATGTTTCAATGCATCATTCTTTAAGACAATACATTAAGAAGGAAAATCACTCTCACAAATTTGTATACAAATGGGAGTCTTTTTTGGCAATATACATCCTTAAAAGAGTATAAAGCCAAATGGCCATTTAACAATCCTGGGGAAAAATTAGTGATGTTTTATTGTGTTTTCTGTATCATTTTTCTTCAGTCTGAAGAAGTAAGTAAATAACAGTTTTTTTAAAAGATCTAATTCTCTCAGCATCTTTCTGAGGAGAGTAAGTGAACTTCTGAGTAGATCCTGACTTACACAAATTAATACTACCTGCTGTGATATACCTGTTCTATGTTTGTTATCATTTACTCCTGAATCAATTTTTAAAATCACAGATTGTTTCCAAATTACCTGCCTAAGGCTAATTCCAGCAGGTTCTGCTCCCTATTGCTGCTTTTCCCTGGAGCCATGCTAGCAGAGCTCCACTTCCTGGACCTTCAGGGGCTATTCCTCTTCTCTGTTTTCCTCCTCTTCCTTGTTCTGCTCCTCCACAGCTGAGCAGAAGCAATACTACTTAAGCCCTGCTTTGAAGTTCCTTGTCCTCATTCTGACAATCAGTTGATTTTTAAAAGACAGTAAGAACTTTGTTGCAGAAGACGTATTAACAGTGTCCTGGCTACATTATGGGTATATTTGTTTACTTACAATTTTGGTTTTAAGATGCAGTCAACGCATTCAAATGTCAACCATAAACATCCACGGACAACTATGATGGGCCATGAATCAAGACATTTAGGGTTGAGGTGAGCAACCTGAAATTTTCTGACAGAGAACTTAACTGTCCTCTTTTCAACAAGTATCACTCCCAAAATAGCTTATGATCTGTTACAGTCTACTTTGTGTTAAATATTTATTATATTATAATTATTAGTTTATGCTAATGTGGGGCATGTGAGTACAGAAATAGGCTACCTCCTGTTCAGATAACACTAAGGCTAGCATTGTAGTGAAGTTAGACTAACTTAAACTACATACCCTAGCCACCACATAGTTATCACCAACTCTAATGGGTCAGGATTATAACCAATCCCATCCCAGCCATGTAACAAGGTTTTGTAAATACAGACTCCAGTTGTTGTTCTCATGAATCCTACAGAAATTAATGAGGGTCTGCTTTACAGAGGATGTGAACATCCATTTCTCCTGTGAAAATCTTTTTGTAGTAATTGGATTCTGAAAGTTTGATTCTGCAAGATGAAAAATATCATCACCTTACTCAGAAAAATGTTTTTAGTAAATGCTTAAATTTAAGCATATAACTGCAGCCAGCAACAGCCAATTTGCTGTTCATCTTCTTAAACATAAATGTAAGTCTTCTGGTGGGTTGTGCTAGTTTAGAGGAATGAGTAAGGGATCATGACTTGAGTTGTTCAAAGAATGAGAAATCTCGACCCTGTCGGTTACAATGAACTCCAGGTCTTCTTCCATTCTTTTTTCACCTAGTAGAACATATCCTACCAGTTCCCTCTGTCCTCCCCACTACAGGTTTCTTAAACAAAAAAACATTCTTACCTATTTTGTGTTATTTAAAATACTCCAATAGCTGTTCTTCCACGTCTCCTGTCTATTCAATGCAAGTGAAAACCGTAAAATGAAGTTGAGTAATTCTGGCACCCAAAGAAAGTGCAAGGAGACACTTTTGAACAGCCAGAGGACACAAAAGCACTGCTATATTATACTCTTTGTCAATCCAATTTTAACAATAACAATAAGTATATTAATCACCAGCACCGCTGAAGTTTTCTGCGCAATTAGCATTTCAACGCCCTCTCCCTTTGCTGGGGTGGAGTGGTTCGCCTCCATTGTGAGCTGCTCTTAATTGTGGTGCAAGAATGGACTGTTCTATGATTGCATTTTGGAAACTGGTGGCAGTTCAGTTGTTGCAGGCGAGCTCAAGTTTCTTTGTTTGTTTGTTTATTTGTTCCTGTACTTGTACTTCTGCTGTGTTAACTCATGGAAATTGCTCAGGGACAGATTTAAATCAAAACAGACAGTTTCCATTTTTGCTCTGTAACTAGTAAGATTTGTTTAAAAGGCGCTGCTGCTGGAACATAAGGCATGTCTGGAATGTTTGTTTACTTGATGTTCTGAGCATGTGCCCTTTTGTTAGGAGATAGGACTTTCTGCAGTGCAAATCTCCAGTGTGTAGCTGAGCCTCTTTAAATAATCAAAATAATAGTGGATTGAGATGGGTTATTCTATTATTTTTTTTTTTTAAACAAAGATGTATGTATGTTATTTAATGCTATTTAATGCAATGGCTTCAAATATTAACCTCATGCTTTACTGGTCTTTTAAAGACCTCCAGAAACTACGCAAGCACACACATGTAAATGGTCCCTAGGATTATGGCTTAGCAACTTGAAAATGTTTGTATTTCTTCTGTGTTGGGTATATTTTGCTTACCCAAGCAGACAAGTTCTTTCTGGTTAATCCTACCCAGTTCTGTGACTTGCCCATCCCATGGGGATTTGGTGCATGGAAGTTATTTGTTCTATTAATCAGGAGGTTCCTAAATTCTAATCCTTGGTAAAGCGCTGGATTGCCATCTGACCTTGGCAAGTCACTTGACCTCCTTTTGCCTCAATCAATCCAGCTGGAAAATTGGGTAAAAAGCAGAACTTTACTGAAAAACAGAAGCTGCATCTGAGATGAGATTCCTTTTGCAAACCATAAAGCAACCAAAGTGAGACTAAAAAGGCAACTTTGGCAAAAGGTAACTTCCTGGACTTTACTGATCTTTGTTACATTTTGCATTTTGGTAGGAGATTCTTCAAATTGCTTTGTTTGACAAAACAATGTATGCTGGTTGATGAATGGCTGATGCAACATTTATGCAAGGAGTTTTGTTTAACTTGAAAGACCACATAGCTTTCTTCATTTAGTAATTTACATTGGCTTCTTCTTGATGTAGGAGGGATGAGGTAATGAAGGGACTAGACGTAGATATCATATCTGACTGAGCCAGCAACATGCCACAGGCCAGATTCTCTGGCCTACTCTGCTCTGCTTCACTATTCCTATGGGGGGAAAAAAAAAAAAGAAACAGCAGCCAGTGCTTCTCTCCTATTTAGGGAGACAAAAATGCATTCCGCTGAACTGTGCACCCTTGGATGAAAGGGGAAGTCTATGCTCCTAAATTCTTCTGTTACTTCGTTGTTCATTTTTTACTTTGGATGACTGCTATGCAGTGTACTAGTGATGTAACCGGTATTATCCGCATAAACATATCAAATTTCACTGGGGCCTGAAGTGTCAAATGGCCTTTGTACAAACCTTACTGAATCTTGACATTTTAAACAGAAAATCAAATTTAGCTCAATGCAAAAGCTTTTACTTAAAAGTGTAACAAATGGGCAATGGAGACTAACATTATGGCTTGACTGGTAATGACATCCCAGTAGAGGGTAAGAGATAATAGATAAGTGAGAAGTCATGATGAACTGATCATTTGATCCTGCATATACTTAACACGTTGCAAGAAAGCTTTACTTGTTCATTTTTGTGCATTGTGACAATCACTTATGCTCTTGATTACTCTTACAAAATTTTTAAACACTTTACAGCTCTGTATGATTTCAGTGAGTTCAGCATTATTATCAACAATTTTTTAGTCATGATACCTATTTAAATGACTAGACAGGGGTTAGAGCTTGCCTCTAGGGTGTTAAGTTCTGAAAAAGAGGTCCTCTATATTTTCAGAATCATTTATAATTTAAATAGAAATTGGAAATCAAATGATGGAGACTCACCTAAAATTAAATTAGAACAAAATGGTTGCAGACACTGAAAAACAGAACTGCCAAATTTAACAAAAGTAACTAAGCAGGAATTAATTCTCTTAAGTAAAGGAAGAAAACAGTTATTAAAGGAGACAATCACATTTTCATACTGTCTTGGGGGGGTTGTTTTCTTTTTTCCAGTTCTTCTATTGGTCCTTTAACCTTGGTGGCAAAGGTTCATATTTCTTCTTACTAATTCTCTCTGACAATAAGTTGGCAACTTCCCCTGTGAAAATACATTGGTGGTGTTTTAGGTCGGCCTCACCCTTAGGGAGAAAAGTGGCATGGCAGGAGTCTTTGTTTCTTGTCATAAAAAATATAGAGAGGTATTTTTTTCTTTGATTCCATAAGGAAGAATTTCTATTTATTGTGCACAGCACACAGTACAAAAAATACACTGTGATTGCATTCAGATTACTTTTCCATGCAGCAGGTAATCTTTAACTGGTAAATGAATGGTATGATATGGCTTTGAATGGCATCTCCCCATATCATCTTCCCATAAAGCCCCACTGAATAAGTACCAAATAAAGAATATTTCTATCACCTGTCAGCCCATACATGAAGGCATTAAAGTAGTTCAAAATCAGCTAAGCATTTTAGAAAGAAAACTTTCAAAGACTTAGGTTTTCTGAAGAAACCATAGATTTTTTTTTTCCTATGGAAAATTAAAAACTGTCATACTCACTTTTATCTCAAAACAAGAAAAAAAAATCAAAATTAATGAAGGAAAAATCTGTGTCTATATTAATATTCTTATCAAAACAAATATTTCCATTTTTTAAAATAGTAAATTTTAGCATATCAGTTCGAAGTAAAATGATTCATTAAAAGCTTTCATAACAAAATCTGTAATTGCATTAGAAATGGTTCCGTGGAAAGGTATGATCTGTATCTGATGTCTGGTTAAGTGATGTCATACATAATACAGTGCTAGGCACTATACAAGAGCAAAGGCAAGAACGATCTCTGCTTTTCTGAAGAATCTGCATTCTAAAAAGAGAGAATGCAACAGATAGTGAGGGGAACAGATGCATCCTTGTTCCTTCCCTTGTCCTTTCTGATTCCTGCCCATTCCATTCTCTCTTTGAGTCTGCATCCCCATCCAGCGCTTCTCCCCTGCTCTTTGGATTGTAAATCCACTCACAAGTCATTCTCCAATTTTGGTTTCACTCAGACCTTCCACCACTGGATAACTGATGTGCACAGAAGTGCTTCCATCTCACTGCAAGATGCCTCAGCAAAGGCTATCCCATGTGTATGGATGCTGGTATTGGCTTAGTTGTACCGACAGACAGTAGAGACAGAAGTCATGCCTTTCGACATCATCTTTTTGTTCTCTGCCTCTTGCCTTCTTGCTCCAGTGCACTGCTTGTGGCTCTTTCACATTAGTCAGAGATTGTCCGATACTAGTTACTGGGTATATTTTCCCAGTGGATTCCTGAGCCATATGTTTTCATGTGTTTACAGTATTTTCCTGCTTGCTACTGACACCTATTACTCATTTTTATCATCTCCCTCTTCTTGACTGATGCTACTATATTAAGAAGGAGAGGAGAAAGTGTAAACATGAAGATGGGGGCATGTATGGTTATTCTTTCCATGTGTTATGTGATGACTGGGAAATATTTTACATTTGTCAATGAAAACTCCAGGCTCAGTCCTGCATTTTAAATTGATGCAGAATCACTGGGGGGTTTTGTTTACTGACACCACACTTCCTCAGCTATTATTTCCTTCGGATTTTATTTTGGAGGTTTAGGTAGTTGCTATTGATAAAAATTCTGGTGAGCAAAATGAGAAACAATTCAGGTTATTGTATTTAACCTGTACACTGTCTTTAAGTGAGAGTTGAGGGTGTTTGACCCTGTCTGGGTCGGGCTCCGAGGAATTAAACAAGTAGTAAACTCTAATATGCAGCTTGCCTATCTTCTTGATAACCTGACTGTAGTCATGGTGTAACTGCACAGCTTTCTGTTACAATTCACCTTGTACTCAGGAGCAAACTCAAAGGGAAAAAAAAACGTTCCCCTGCTTTCCTGGGGGAAGATATTTTATGCTTTCTTCTGGGCACATACAGAAAACAGTAACATTTTAGAAATGTCACTTTCTAAAGAAAAATCTATATTTTTCTCTAATTGGCACAACAGTTATTTTAATGGGATGGCCTTCAACAAATGTATATTTTTTTTAATTTGTCAGTAATTAAATAATCTATACCTGATTATGTGCATGTATAAGAAACATATTCACATACATCTTTTTACCTATCAGGCAGAGTTCTTTATGAACAGTCAGTAAATCACAATGGGCTTCCTTTTTTTTCCCCTTTTTTTTCTTTTTCTTGATCAAGCGAACAGTATGTCAGTGCAGGGAAAATCTTACTGCCTGTTTAAGTTAGAATTCTTCTACGTGCCTCTTTTACTGTCTTGGAGAATTGATGGAGTTTGGGATCTTGTTCTGTCTCTTTTCCTTTTCTGGTGTATTTCTATTTAAAGTCTCACTGCCTGATAAAATGTCTGTATTTAGTGGCTCTGGCTTTAGCAGTTTCATCTCCTGTGAGAAAGATGAAGGCTTCATGTAAGAAGGAGATAATAGCCACCTCACACTGGCGGTGCTGTGTAAGGCTTAATTCTTAGGACCTCATACAGTACTCAGGGAAGTGAGTGGACTAGCCATTGGATCAAGCCATTATGCAAAGATCTCCCAAGATCCCCTAAAGGAAGATGTGAATAATGTTCAAAGCAAAAGACTCTCTCTTGTGTTATTATTGTTTTTATCAGGATTATTGTTAGCGTTCATACCTTTTCTTTAAAATCACATTTGATCACACCAGCAGAGAGCTAGAAAGAATAGTGTCTTTTTCACCCAGCTCCCCAAGTGTGTTTTGGGACAAACTGTAGTGATTATAGAGGCAACATAATGTAAGTATCAGCATGATTAGAATGCCATGTCTTAGATATCATGCTGTTCCCAGTACTCTGGAGCCTATATATTCCTGGCAGTTCCCCTGTGAAGGAAGTAGTTTGTGTGTTGATGGATACCATGCAAATTGTTCTGTCTGAAGGAACTCTTGCACAATCACCCTATTTGAGGGGAGAAGAAAATGGATTCCCTCTGCCTGTGTAATGCTGTCACTCAAACCACACCTAAATACCAGTAGGAGACTGAAAGTTTGGGGAATTGTTGGTTTTGGCTAGCAATGACTATGCAGCACACAGCCAGATCCTGAGTTCAGTGGTATGAGCATAAATCCAAAACTCAACTGAAATGGCTTAAACACTCCAGGTTTACACCAAACCATTGTAATCAAAATGACCTAACTGCACACATGACCATCTAAGAAAAAGAAAAGCACACTAAAATTATTTATGCAAGTGCATGTGAAATTCAGAGGAATACTGTCTGCTTTGCATACTTTTCCTTAATATTTACAACTATTTAAAGAAAGCTAGCGGTGTTGTCAAAGCAAATTAACTTGTTCTTTGAAAATCAATCTTCCTTTTTTTAGGTGTATACTGTATAACCTCACACATTTTTTGCCACTGATGGTTTGACACGTTTTTATCTCCATGAACAACAAAGCCATGTATAATTCCATGCAATTGTCTTTTAAGATATGAAGGGAAAAAAAACCCTAATTTACAACACAAATATATTAGGTTTTTATATAAAAAGCATCACATGCATTGATCAAAATGACTTTCTCTACAATATTTGATGCTCAAAAGAGAACTAATTGTATTACATGTTATAAGTGTATAATATCCCATTCAAGCTGTGCCAAACAGGAAAATTGACAAGAAAGCATCTACACAGGAGTTACATACCTCTAAGCTGTAATCAGATAACAGCATCTATATAATGAAGTAATATTATCCTAAAGGATCTTTTCAGGTACTGCCTAACAAGAGTTCGGAATATCTTTATTAATCTTTCTGTAGATTAAAAATGCCTTGCACATATATCTCGCATTTTCATACCTCTTAGTTTCCAAATATATTTGTTAAGGCTAGACAGTCTTTGCACATAATGAAACTCTTACCCATATAATTCAAAAACCTAAAGTAGGACAGTTTATCTCAAGCACATCCATACATACTTATAAACAGTACAGGATGAAAACAAAATTGTCATGTATGCATACACAGCATATATATTCTATAATAAACTCTTCCTAATCAGTTGTGCACTTTATAAAACAATGTAAGGGAAATGACAATGCTGTCATTTGTATATTCTCCCTCAGTTCTCTAATGGAAAGCTTTTTTTTTTTTTCCTTGCCAACTCATTCCTGACAATGTTAATGATTCACTATAAAGCAGCTTCTGTGCTATGATTTGTGACATTCAGGCTGGTTAGATGGGAGGACTAGGCAGGTTTCTGGGGAGTGTTTTGGATGCAGAAATGCCTTGAAGATAGCACTTTATTATATTTAGGACAAGTATGACATCCCACTTCAAGGAAAAGGCCCCTATACATATTGAGAAGGGATTTCTATGGTTTAAGTGGGGAGGAGAAGGTTAGTTTAAAAGAATGCCTCTGTGTTTTTTGAGACGACATAAAGATAGGAGGTAGAGAAATGGAGGCAGGAGGCAGAAGGATTATGGATAATGGAAGAATTTTGCCTGAGGGTATGTGCCTGCTTTGCCTATTCCTGTATAACTAGAATATTTATAATTCAAATACTTATCTTTAATAATTAAAAACCAAGGAATATTAAAGACAAAAGGTAGAGAATATTATGTACACATATGTAGGCATCATGCATTAAATCCCTACAGTTGCAAAATATAGCAAGAGGTGGATTTAAAGGAGGTTAAAAAAGTGAATATTTTAAGATGTCTTGAAAAAAGAATTTCTAATTCACTCCAGTTCTGCCAGAAGTGATACCCCTTACTTCTTATTTCTACACATAACTAGTCATGGGGAGAGCTACTAAAAATACACTGCATGGTGGCTTGACATCAGCACATCAACAATTAAAAAGTGGATACAAATATTTCAGGTTTTCACAACCTTAAAAGTTTTGCTCATGATTTATGAAAACATCAGATTTGCCAGGGCAATTGCATTTTGCTTTTACAGGACACTTAGTTACATAGCTTAAGTAAACTGCTAGTTGCAACAGAATGTAATATTCTACCACATTCAGTAACACCCTCTGATCTGCTTTCCACAGACAGCAAAGAAACAAAGAAAAACAGCCATTGCTGTGGATAGAGAAGAGTGTTTGAAAAGAGAAAGAGACCTCAAATATGCCCCTAGGTATTATAAAGCTGTCAATTACAAGCAGAAAAACAATACAAAGGCTGTAACAAATAATTTATAAAAAGAAAACTATGCAAACAAATAATAACAAAAATTAATCCATTAACTTTGAATGATTTGGGAGATGCCATTTCAAATATTATAAATTAGTATCACAAAATCAAAATGGCTATGGTTAAAAATATTTCAGAAACACAAGTCTTGGAAACCAAACTATAAGTAAATCAAAGACTCAAGTCATATTATTCACTAGGGGCAAACTGGTTCAATTTTGAAGTATGTTGCCTTTATGAAAGTGAATTTATGGATGATAGCTTAAACTAATGCTTGAAAATCAGAGGTGTTAATATTTACACCTTTGCTCATTAGAGCAGGGAAAAGATTAATGAAGAATTAAATATCAAGCCTCTTTGCTTCTCCATCAAACAGAGTAATCCCTGGCTGAACATTAATGCAACCTGACAATAATAAGAAACTCTTCTTCTACATATATATGTATGTGTATTATATGTATATTGTAAGCTTTAAAACAGATTTTAACACACCTGATTACAAGTTACTTATGCCAATAGCAAACTACAACTAATGAATGACTAGTGAAAATATTACTCCTAATAGAGGAATCTGTTCATAATCTAAACATAGATCAGAGAAAGTAGTGAAATGCCATTCTTGAATTATAAGTGTATCCTATATAATCCACTTCACCAGCCCCTGCAGGTTTAGATTGACCATGATACTGAATTGTGGCTTTTAATAGATGCCTGAAATATTACAGATGAAATAAAGACCCATGAAGGTCGTTGTTTTTAAGACACAAATGTCCAAACAAGATTTCTTTATGGGTTGTTTTGAATTTTTTTTTTTTTTTTACCCAAAATGTAAGGAGTTTTCTCTTAGGACATGAACCACAGCTTACCTCAGTCAAAGAAGGGCTCTCATAGACTTTACTCATTTTTAGGTTTTGGCTCATGGGACAGAGAAACAAGACAAATATTTTTATATCATTTTAGGACTCACAATGTAAATTTTAAAGCTGTGTGAAAAGGGCATGTGTAGGTAAAAACAGGACACAATGCCACTGGAATTACCTGTTCAATGCCGAATTGACAAATGCTTTCTATAAGTTTAGCATCTGCTATACTGCACACTGTTATGGTGAGGCTAATGGCAATTAGCCAGTCATGAGGTGCACCCAGGACAGTGAATTTGCTATACCAGTAGAGATAACCTGAATGTATCCTGTCTTAACCTTGCATTCACTGTGGCATAGGCTCAAGGCAAGCAAAGGATAGGTTGGCTGCTGTGTGTGCCCACATCCTGTCAACACAGGTTGATGATTATGAGTAATAGATGGGAAAGATATGTGATCCTTAATTAATTATATTTGACTGCTGTGCTCTCTTTTTTTTTTTTTAATTTATTTTTGCTGTATGTATTTTAAGTTTCTAGTAATTACAAGCTTTTATTTTTGGGAAGTGTTTTTGTGAAGAAAACCTGTTGAAAGCAATTTTATACTAGTTTATCCAAATGCAGATACTACCTGTTTATGGACTTTGTATAAAGGGAATAGTGTGCTAGTGTCAGTTTCTTAATTTATGCATCTCTCTTCATCTGAAAGTCCATTATTACAAAGGAAAGGAAAAGATTTTTTGGCAAATTATTACAGATCAATATAATCACTCAAGCAGATCCCAAATTAAAAGCTGTAAGACCTCAGTGTATTTTTCCATCCAAACACACCCTAGACTCCTTTCCTGAATTTGTATCTCTCTATGGAATATTTTCATCAGTCTTTCTGTGTTTCATACCACCTACTTCTTCAGTCCAGAGAGCTACCCCAGTCCTCCTTCTTTCCTGGTACTTTTGCAATCACGTCATCTTCAACATAAAGGGTCACTGCTGAGCTTCACCCTCATGTCTGCTCCAGTGTGCACCTACCACTTCAAGAAAAAAGATTAAGGGGAAAAAAAAAAAATCTGTGTGTTGGGGTGTTGAGGTAAAAAGAATGTTAAGTCCAAACAAACCCACTTTTCCCAGCATACAAACCTGTCTGGCCTAGCTGCATTTTTTTTTGGTTGGTTTTTGTTGTCAATTTAGCCAGAATATTAAGGTTAGTAGAATGTCCAGAATGAAAACCAGAAGAAACTGAGCCTGCATCAGCATGTGTGCAGGAGGAATACAGGAGATGAGGCAGTGTATCAATGGAATGAACACCTAGATTGCCAACCAGCTGATGAGACGGACCTTTTTGGATGCTTGAAAAGTATCGTGTCTGGGATGAGAAAAAGAAGGAACTCTGAGGAAGTGCTGAACTAGACAGTGAGCATTTAGTAGCACAAACTAAGTGACTTTCCCAATGCCACACAGGATTTCAGTGAAGTGACAGAGAAGGGAAAATGAGCAGTGGACTGCAGTGGCTGTGGACTTCAAACTGCTGGCAAGCAGTTGGTAACACTGGAGAAAAAAATATTGCTATTCACAAAATTCTGAATTTTTTACCTGCTAAGACCTCCATACTCTGTGTATTAAACACTGCAAGAATTGCCTGTTGAAATATGTAGCATTTGTCTATGTGAACCTTTTCCTATTCTTGATGGCCACTTTGTAACATGCATTTAGGATAGACAAGGAGATGTTATTTTAAAAAATGAATAGCATAGCTGCTCCCTGAAGCTGCATATGCTCAACTCTTAAATATCTTTTGTAATTATAATCTGGAAAACACCTTCCTTTTAAAATTAGATGATTACAGATGTAGCAAGTGGCTGCCTATGTGAGTTCACTCAACTACAGGTTCTCAGATACCTTCTAAATAATCCAGGTGAGGGGACTGACCCTATAAGGATATGAAAAAACCTGCACTGAGATGGGTGCAGTCTGCTCCTGGAATTCCTCTTCAGTATTATCCTGTCTTTTTTTCTGCATGTCACACTGCTAGGTACAAAAGAGGTCACATGTATTGTAAGCTCTTTATCAAGGCACTGAAAAACTGTATCAAGTACCCCTGAGCAGACACACCCCAGAATATGCAGGGAAGTTGTTGAACATTGAATTTGTATCCCCAGTTCTGTAGTGCAGCTGCTGGAAGTGTTTGATCTCACTCAGCAAAGCGGTGTGGTCCAGCAATGGGTCAATGCCACAAATTGCTTTCCCATGGCCTAGTAATGGTAGACATTTTTGTGTTAAATCCTATTAATTCGAATATCACTTCCAGAAATGAACAGGAATCCTGGTATGCTCCTCTGGTTATCCAACAACATGTGTGAAGGTAATCTTTGGTTTGGCGAGTAGAGCAGGGATTTGCTATGTCTGTACTTGAACAGTGCTCATGACAACTGAAAGATTAAGCGTGAAGCAGTAAGAAAATTGCATGGCTATAAGATTCTGGAAAATAAGGAAATAAATAGAGAGTAAGCAGGTAGAAAGGCCAGAAGAAACAGACACAGATAACTGTAAGCAAAATTTTACCAATGAACTACTTATAGATCAGCCCAGGTACTCTTAGCAAATTGCATACAAGCTGCAAAATGAATGCAATTCACCCACACTTTCAGGGGAGCTGGTCTCCTCAGACTTAGTGCACATTACTGTGTTATGTATAAGGGCAGATAGTAGGAGAGTACGGATACCTACATATGTGTAGACAGACCCTCAGTTCATACACCCAATTTTATGCCAGAAACCACCGATGTCTAGAATGAAAATGAAGAAAATTGGCAGGACATCATGGATTCCAAGATATTTATAAACTTGGAAAGCTTTAACAATGTAAAGCTGTCTTAAGATGGAGCCAACTACTGAGAATGCTGGCAGCCTGGAAGCTAAAAAGCTCTGTATGTTCATCTATAGATATGTTTGAGCATGTTTCAGCATATTTGTGCTGCTCTTGTAATATACTACAACTCAGAGCTTATCCCTCAACCTGTCAAGAGCCAAGTCCATTGTTGCCTTTTGGTTTTAGGTTTCAGTTTTTTCCTTTTCACCATCCCACCCCCAAACTCTTCATTACTGCTGTGTTGTTTGTATAGAAATTGAAACAAACTAAAAAAAAAAGTGTGTTGACCAACAGAACATAATAGTGCTTTCACAACTACTGTATGACTTTTTCTTGATAAAAAGAAGAAATCTCCAAGTTGTTAAATTAACAACAATTCATTAATGTTATTATGATAACATTTAATCCAACTTCTAAAAATAACATGCTTGAAAACAGCTGAGTAAATATGGAAACCTCGTCAGTAGACAGCATATACACATACACACTCCTGGTCTTCCATGTTATGACAAACCAGCTGAAGCAGCTGAGAAGGCTTTATGTTAGCGTCTAAAGGGATGTTGCCCATGGCTAGAACACAGTATATATGCTCAAACATGCAACCTTCATTCAAAACAGCACATCTGTAAAGAATTAAGGCACCAAAAGACATCTAAAAAAAAAGAT
Organism: Eurypyga helias; assembly: GCF_000690775.1. Classification (NCBI taxonomy): domain Eukaryota; kingdom Metazoa; phylum Chordata; class Aves; order Eurypygiformes; family Eurypygidae; genus Eurypyga; species Eurypyga helias. The sequence continues at coordinate 3,864 of NW_010253256.1, read as the reverse complement.
TTTAGTTGTCTAATTGCCAATGCTAGTCTGAGCAATAAACAAAATGTGTTAGATACACTAATTTATAGAGAGCAATTATATATGATTAGTACCACATCCAGCAGAATGATTCATATCACTGGAATGTTAAAATCACTAGCTAAACCCTGCTAGGAAAGAGAAGGAAACTGAAGGACAAGCAGTGGATAGTGTACACTAAAGATAGAATTATATGCTCTAAAGTTATTGACAAAGTAGAATAGAAAAGTCTTGGAATGCTTATTATTAACATATTAAATGATAAATCATGAGATGGAGTAGTGGTGCAGGAGTCAGCAGCAGGCTGCCAGATTGAATGAATTTAGGAAGAGGATGAACAGCCCCTTAAAAATCCATCTGAGAAGGTTAGGTAGAAGAATCGCATTGTGGAGGTTGCTATCAGGAGTTACGTACAGGAAATTTTACTCAGTGAAATATCCTTGGAGTCTCTGAAAACTCTCAACTTGTTAATTAAAAAAGTATTCAAAGAAATTCAAGAATGTTCTAGAAGATACTTTTTTCTTATGGATAATGAATGTTTTGCTGGCAGTTATCAAGGTAGTAGTGGGCACAGTGTAACTTCATTTTTATGTGCAAACAACTTAGAGTCCCATCCGGTACTAAAACAGCCAGCAGCCTTTCAGGAGTGATATATCAGATTGTATTTTTCTTTCCATCTTGTCTTGTCTCTGTTTGAGTTAGGGGCTTCCAGCTCTTGCTGATTTCAGAACTCAGTGGGAACTAAGAACTGGGAAACACTACCTTTCTCAAGATCTCATGGCTCATCGCTCATGGCACTGGACCAACCCTGCTATGTGACATTCAAAACCTCTCCATTTATCACTCATGCTGAGGGTGGCTGACCCCTGGTGCAGAAGATATACACATATATACAGCCAAAACCAGCTTTGAACAGATTTGAGAGGAATAGAGCATTTAAAAGACAGATTCAAATGAGATTTGGGAACTGTTTAAAAATCCACTATGGATTACTGGAAAATAATATATAAATAAAAATTAAAAAAAAAAAAAAGGAAAAAATTTGTTTAGCCATAGAACAAAACAGAAACTTTGTTTCAAAACTGAAAACCATCACAATTAGGAGTGAAAATATTTTTAAATAATATTGATTGTAGTGAATAAATTTCAACAACAGTGTAATGCAAGTAACTGAAATATCTAAAAACTCTTATGTTTTACGTTCATAAAATTACAATTGTTGGTTTTGTAATATATCAGAAAAACAGTATCTAGCAATGACATATACCTACTATACAACAAATGTGAAATTATCAGTCTGTAGAAGAGGAAAAAACATTCAACAAATATTTCTGTTCTGGAAATATGATACATTCCTATTTTATAGAAAAGGCAAAATACTTTCCACTCGTACCAAGTAGAGTGGATGTTAAATTGCAGTTAATAAATATTATAGTTCTGTAGGACTGGATAAGTTTACACTAAAAAAAAGGCTAAGAAACTCCATGAAACACCACTGTTGACTTTTAATCAATCTTGAAAAACTTAATATTGTGCCAAAATCTTAAAAAGAAAAGTCTACGTGGTTCTAGCCTATACTGCTGACATGAATCCTGAATTAAGTAATGGTAATAATGTGATGTAACCAGTGAAGAATTGAAGGTGATAGCATAATGTAGAGGAATGTGGTTGTGTGAAAAACAATCAATTTTCATCTTGTTTTGTGATGGTATTACGGGTTTGATTGTTAAATATACCTGCATCTGTTGTAGTCAGAATAAAAATCAATCTGTTTGCTTAGTGAAGATAAAATATAACAGATCACTAGATTACAGTCTACAAGGAAAAGCAGGAAGAATATATTCCTAATAATAGCACAACACAAAAAGACAAGGCACCAATAGTTGGAAGTTGATGTTATATAACCTTCTTTTGGAAATATATTTTGAAAGCTATGTTAATTACACTGCGGAGCTATTTATCAGATGGTGATTATTTGCAATCTTCAAAACAAAGCGGTGTCTCTTTCCCAGATGCACAGTATCTTAAACAGAAATTCTGAGCGTAGGGCAAAAGTTAGGTGGCACTTTTGTTGATTGTCATGTTTTATGGCCCTAAAATCTGTAAAACCTTCTATTAATTCAAAAGGAGTTTTGCCATTGACTTCAGTAGCAACAGTTCTTCTACATGAATAACCTCATATAAGGACAGAGAATAATCTTTTAGGGTTATATGAGGTAGAGCTAATGCCAAACATTGAGCTGTTTGGATGTTGAAATCCAGTTATTAATTTCAGAAATTAAATTGTCTTCATATTTAAGGCTTCATATTATTATTATTTACAAAGTACTAACTTCTCAACATCAAGACCTATTAGTAGAAGTAAAAATATCTTCTAAAGGCAGAGGAAAAGGCAGCCTCAGTGCACAAGAAATTTAAAACCACTCTGAACAAAACACTAGAAAATATATGACCAAGTATAATCCTGTACCAGCATGAGGGAATGGCCAATATATCTGCTAAATGAGAGGCCAAGGTGTCTGTATCAATGCCGATCAACTCTTGTATCTGACACTTGTGGCTACCTGTACTACCATCCTCTGATAGTCATGTGTCGCAACCTAGTAGACCAGAAGATCTAGTCAATGAAATGGACTCAAAATATTTAGTTTGACAGATACTCTCTCACTGACTGTTCCCCAGAGTTAACAGAGGTTTGGCGAGGCGTCCTAACTCCATCAGTTCTGTAACTTCAGAATTCGGTGCTGACATCAGGTTATTGGTTGGGTTATAAGACTATTCTTACCAAAGACAGAAAAAAATCTTTTATTCCTCTCTTCATCTTATTCAAGCAGACTCAGAAAACTCTGTATGTATTTTTGTAATGCATGCAGAATTAAGGGACAACTTCAACTAACATTTTATCATTAATTTCTTTTAATACTACTTACGGAAGAAGTAGTTGCTCTGTGCCAAATTACAGACCACTGTTTGAATGAAATCTCTCTACCTAGGGATTCTTCCCACCTCTTCATATATTTGCATTTATCTTCCAAATCTATTTTAATGAGCTCTATATAAAAATGAGAGCTCATACTTTTCGAGCCTGATGAACAGGTAATTACTGTTTTGATTCCCATGAGAGGTCTTTGAAAACCCATCTTGTCATGGAAGTTAAGGGCATAATGTTTTAATTGTAGGTAGGAGAGTGCTGGGATAGTGCTTAAGCTGAATACTCTACCATGTAACCATTGTCCAAAATATCTTTACACAAATGACCTATCAAGTGCGATACAGCTTTCACCTGTATGTTAAAGAGAGGTTAGATTTTTCTGCCAGGGAGTCTCAATTATGCCCTCTCTCTGCTAAACTAATAGCTGGTTTTATTATTTCTCTTCTTTGTGAGTTTGGAATAAGATAGAAAATAGTATGCTCTACAGATTAAAATTTAGGTCCATCTTAATTGGTTAGCTTCTGGCAATTGAACACCCACATGAATGAAGACAGGAAGAAATTACTCTTTTCAACCTATTTTTGGTGTCTATGAGCTGCATTCAGGTAAAAATCTAAATCCTTCACTTCCAGTTCATAAGGGCCATGGGCTGGATATCGGATCAAAAGACGCCAGTTCCAGAAACGTTCCCCCTACACCAGCTGCTAGACAGATGATGCAATGGGTACACCCATGGGTAATGGGTGCAGCAAATTCTGCCTGCTCTGAGGCAGGTCTCTGGGACCAGAGCTGCAATGGAAAAATTCTGCACAGCGACAGTAGTAGCAGTGGAGTCCAAATATTCCACAGCAAATAGAGCTTATCAGAATTGTTTCAATCCTATTTTTTCACTAAAATAAAATAAAATAAAATAA
>NW_010253255.1:16292-16766 GCF_000690775.1 Eurypyga helias | reverse complement strand
TTAAAGGGGGCCTGTAAGAATGATGCGGGCAAACTTTTTAATAGTGTCTGTAGCGACAGGACAAGGGCTAATGGTTTTAAGCTAAAAGGTGAGAGATTCAGACTAGATACTAGAAAGAAGTTTTTTACAATGAAGGTGGTGAAACCCTGGCACAGGCTGCCCAGAGAGGTGGTAGAAGCCCCATCCCTGGAAACATTCAAGGCCAGGCTGGACGGGGCTCTGAGCAACCTGATCTACTTGAAGGTGTCCCTGCTTACTGCAGGGGGTTGGACTAGATGGACTTTGCAGGTGCCTTCCAACCCAAAACATTCTGTGATTCTATGATTCTGTAGTATGCTTGTTGACTGTATATTAAAAGACTGCTTACATGTGGGGTGTAGACAGCTGAAGATAGCAAACCTTATTACCCAGGGGTAATGCCCAAGATTTCCAGGGAAACTATCCTGCTGTTCCCAGCCTGTTCCCTGTTCACCC
>NW_010253255.1:14070-16279 GCF_000690775.1 Eurypyga helias | reverse complement strand
GAATGCCGGCTTGCTGAAGAACACCTGACTCAGTTTTGTTCTGCACCACTTCGTAGTTTTTCACATCACTGACATCAGACACATACAATAATTCACAAAAGTGAAAGTTTCCCGCCAGAAGACACTTTGAGGCACTACTTTCATTCTTTTGAATGGTAAAAAAAGGTCATAATTTCTCCTCAAGGCTTCTTTCAACCTTGGCATTATCTAAAAATCCTCAAACCTTGCTTTTTTACACCATATGAGAGTAATTCAGGAATTAATATTAAATGTAATTCAATTGTTCCTCACTAAAAAAGGCTATTCTCTCATTCCTTGCCTGCTATGTTTGTAGCCAGGATCGAGTTTGTGGGTTTTTTCCTATTAGGTCAGCCCCACTTATGTCCAAATCAAGTGTGTCCAGAGGAAGGATGTAACTCCCCATCTTCAGACCTGCAGGATGTTATGATCAGTTTACAGTGGTGAATAACAGCACATCAGAAGGTAAATGCTGTTACGGATGTCTTCTGCTTGGTTCAAAGCGTTCTGCACACAGAAACTCAGCATAGTTTCATGCTAAAAAAAAAGGCTTCTGCAAGGAGCTGTCAAACTGCTTCTCCAAGGATTTCTGATTTTTCTCTAGAGCACGTGTGGGCACTGTTGATCTGGGCACTAGTGCCATACAGGAGGGTTTTGCTTCATATTTAAGCAAAATGAGCTAATGAATGCGTCATCCTGAATAATGCACATGGTCTGAAACAACGAGGATCAATGCCTAGCACATGTCTGACCCTGTCACACACCCCCACCCTGGCCTGCTGCTCACCACTGCCCCAAAGGTAAAGTAACATTCAGGTGGGTGGGGAGATGGTATAAAGAGAGTTCACAGCCCAGCTTCCTCAGGAGCAGCTGAGACCACAGCCACCACCAGACAGGGAACAGGAGGCCTCCGGTTCCCTCTGAGCCTTTTAAGTTCAAGCAGGGCCATCACGGAGCTGGAGCGAACAAGAGACTCCTGAAACCCTCAGCTTAGGAGACGCATCAAGAAAAGCAGTAAATCTCACTCCTGATAATACGTTAACCCTCTGCAGGGTCAACTCCTGTGCTGTTATCTCAAGCCCTGCCATAGCTGGTGCTTTCCTTGAAGCCCAGCAGCTGCGTGAAGAGACTGCATAAAAAACCTCTCTCCTCAGAAAATGTCACCAAAACAAAAAAAGCAGGTTTCTATTCCTCTTGGTTACGAAAAAATATTTGAAATGTGAAGTGAGAGTTACTTAAAGCTTTAGAAACAAGAAGACAGATACTTGGAAGCAATGTCTATTTGTAGTCTCCACACTGTGATTTTTAAGCCTATCTCGTGTTTGTGAACCCTGCCTTTTATCGCTTTATTGTTACAGAACATACAGGCACACGCAGCACAAGACATCTCTGCAGGAAGAAAGATGAGTTATGTATGGCTGAAGGAGCTACAGTCCTTGAAGCTCCAACAAAAGCATCATCTGAAGACCACGGGTGTCTTCTCACTGACTTTGTTACAGACTGTGGACCCTGTAACCCTTTGTTACAGCCCTGGGGTCAGATCCGGCCTTTAGGCTCCCATCAGCCACAAACCCAACGCTTCATCCTTCATAATGCACCAGCTAAACTCCAGCACCCACAATCTCTGCTCCACGCGTAAATCACGGCATCTCAGACTTCAGTATGGCACATATTACCCACATACCGAGCCTATTTACGAGCAACCTCAGTAGCCTATGTTATTTCAAAGTGGGAAAAAGTGACAAAGAGGCCTGTGGCCTCTTCATGCCACTGGCTGAAATGCAGACAGCAGTTCCACCTATTTTTACAGTCTTTCCTTTATCACATATATCTTTAACTACCCAGAAACAGAAAATTCACTTCTCTGTGATAAGGATATAGAAAAAAAAAGCACTAAGACCAGCCAAAAACCCAAACCAACCAAACACAAAAAAACCCACGGTGCCTGCCAGCAGTGCTGCGGCTGTGCAAGGTGCCACAGGCCACCTCCACCAGACCCCATGGCTGATGAGCTCCCGTCCTGACAGGGCTGCACAGCACCGGGAACAACGGAGCAACAAACGCAGCAGACAGGGCTGCACAGCACCGGGAACATCGGCACAGCAGAGAGAACACTCAAGCATGTTACTGGGAACGGGCCAGGACAAGACCCTGCAGTTAAAAGCTGCCTTCTGCGTCTATTAATTTTATT
>NW_010253255.1:12506-14045 GCF_000690775.1 Eurypyga helias | reverse complement strand
TTTCCCTGCTTCAATTTAATTGAGTTTTTATTAAATTATTATTGATTTTTGATCATTTATGGGAGTAATTTAATAATTTCATACCATTATTATCATAATAAGATTCATTGGAACAGCTGAAGTCTCAAAACAGAAGAAACAAAGCAGAAAGCAGTAGAGCCACCGTTCCAGCGTGCACCCTCCACCTCAGTAGGCTGACATTAAAACTAGAAAGCAGCTGACAAAATATCAACAGATGTCTATCAAAGTCTGCTGGTTTACGAAGGCATCCCCCTCAGCATGGGGAAACACGCCAGCTTGACAAGAATGCACTTTTAGTGGAAGTTCCTGTCCAAGTTTCTAACATCAATAAGCAAACTGTTGTGACACCAAGGGCATAAATAAAATCCGAACCCGTGGAGAAAGCCCTGTACACCAGAAAACGTGTCTTCCTGCACACGTGCTGTGTCCAGCACATCATACACATCAAGAGGCTATCAAGGATAAAACAATCATCGTATGCAGGTACCAACCATGAAGAGCAATGTATGAACAGCCGTTCATAACCTGTAACTGTGCACATCACAGGCCAGCAGCGCACTACTGTGCGTCTCACTCCTGACAGTAGAGCTGACCCTACGTTATAAACGCAGCAACTTCAAACGGCTGGGTCACTGCTTCCTGTCCAGCCAGGATAAACAGTTTACCAGCAGCATCCGACCGAAGTTAATGCAGCGACACACTACTTCATTCAATTTGCAGCGGCACAGCCAGGACGGTTATTCCAGAGGGTGGGCAGGGACAGTCTAACAGAACTTAGGGCAGTGAGAGGAGTCCTCCTTTCCAAAGGAGGGAAATAAAGAAGAAAAAAAAATCCCAGGCTGAACTTCAGTTCTGAACGCCCAGAAGAACTTTAAATGGGGTGCTGCAGTGATTTCTGCCCTGAAGAGAAGCTCTCCCACTGGAAGGACACTGTGACTCCCAAGGCATGTGGGAGTCAGAGGAAAGCAGCCCAGGCACAGCACGGGGTATCTGTCTATCCAGGTATTTGGTAAGAACAACGTTTGCCCTTCCTTCTTGTAGACCTGAGGAGTCACAGGTAGGGTGAAGTATTGACTTCATGTGATTCCTACTATCCCTGCAAGCTCCAGAGTTACCTGGGAGACAGTTTGCTATCTGCCTCCCTGGAAGCTAATTGTGACAGAGCACCTAAGAGGCTCATTGAAGCAAGAGAACAAAACGCCTGGCAGCAGCCTCCCCTGTCACCCCGCTGCAGGCTCCGAGCATCTTCTAACAGGCTCCCAGCCCACCATCCCTCCTCGCCTGCAAATCCCCGCTCCGAGGCTCCGGCAGCTGACAGCAGCGTGCCGACAAACTTGCCTACACATCCAGGCATGGGACTACAGCTGCTGATCGCTGCCTGTTCTTGTTTCCCCCCAGCTTCGTGAAGTACACGTGAAGCCCTCGTGTCCTGCCAGCATCCCCAGCGGGTACAACTCCCCAGACCAAGCTCACACTCTCACACTCCATCACACCCAGCCTCTTGGAAAACTCATCCTG
>NW_010253255.1:0-12345 GCF_000690775.1 Eurypyga helias | reverse complement strand
GAGGCCGAGCGCGGCCGATGGCTGGTCTCTGGCACCCTCTGCTGACACAGCACTGCGCCCCCGCCGCCCACCCACGGCCAGGGCACACACCGAATCCAGGCTGGAAGGGCCATGCCCTGCTGACGTCACCCACATCGCCATTTCTAGGAGAACATGGCAATACTTCAAATGCCTTTCATTGGTCTGGCCAGACATTCCCGTACAACTGCCCTCATCACAGCCGCCCCTTCTCCCCTTGGTTCGCTCCCGTCACCGAGCGCCCCGTGTAAAGGAAGGCGCCCTACGCTCCTGCCTCTGGTGTTACCTAAACCCCCGTGTATTTCCCATCCTTTCCAACCCCCAACGACCCCCATCCCCTTGCAGGCAGCACCTCTCCTCTCCTGTCTTTAAAGGTATGTCCAGGGAGGTGACCTGACCTCCAACAGCTATTTGGGAAACGAAAAGGGCGGCAAACCAAAGCACAAAGCTCCTGCTCAGGTATCAGCTGGCGACAACCACATCTGTCATCCATGGAATAGAGCCACCCAAACCCTTCCAGTCCCACACTTCCAATGCACAATCCTCTCAGCAGCCCGCACTCGTGTCACACAGCATCTGAGCATCGCCACCCCGCCGTGCCCCCGAACTGTCCAGGGGGGCAGAGGAGCCCCAGCAGCACGTGGAAGCCAGAGCCGTGCCTGGCAGGGGGGGCTCAGTGCCACCCCATCCACGGCACAACCTGCCAGCCATGCAGGAAAGGGGAGACACCATCCCCCACACCCCCCAGCACGGATCCTGCCCCTGTCCAGGGCATGGTGTCTCGCAGAGCAGTGACACCCAACTGCTGTGCTCAGCAGCCACCGAAGCCAAGGCCTTTGCCTCACCGAATCCCTAATGCAGCACATCCCGACCCTGCTGCGTTGCACTTGACAATTCCTGTGGAACGACGAACACCAAGAACAGCGAATATTCAGTGTAAAGGCACCAGCAGAACAGAAACCCCATCGGAGACGTGTTAACTGTAGAGATCGGTGTTCAGCCTTGTTCCTGTCTGCATTTTTCTGCTTCTTGTTTCTTCTTTATGCATGTGAAGGAAAGGCCAGAAGAACAAGCCCTGCTTGACGTTGGCATACGCTGGGTAAACCAAAAGACAGCCCGCAGGCTACGCAGACACGCCGCTACTTTCTAAATGCTATTTCAAACACACACAGGTTGGGCTTAACCTACCACAGGATCCGCACTGCAGCAGAAAGAATCCCAAAGGATCATTCCACCTCCAAACCAGCACTTCAAAAAAAAACAACAACAACTAAGGAAACTTGGGAAATACGCAGCACAGAATTTCAACCAGAATTAAGTGTAAAAGAAAAGGTCTCAGCGAGCAGAAAAACAGTTCAGGGTGAATACACTTTTCAAACTTAATTCCAATTTGTTGGCCACTACTGAAAGCCACTTAAATATAAAATAATATGAAAAACTTTAAAAAGCCAGAGGACTAAATAATCAAGACAATTGTAACAGTAACATGTAAATCCTTCTTACTCGGAGATGCACCACAGTTACCCTAAAGGCTGACAATTCAGTATCTCTGGAACTCTCAAATTAAAAACCAGCTTACTTTGCTGTCTTTCTTCCAACCCTAGAATAGCCTTGTGCTAACACTGTAACACCACTGGGGATTCAGTTTGTGACTTCTCTACTTCCCAAAACAGAGCCAGGGCTGTTTCATTTTGACTTCTTCGGGCACTTGTCTGCTCCCCAGCATTTTGATTCCAAGTTTAGGCATCGCTGTTAAGCAATGAACCCAGCACTATTAACATCTGCTCAGAGCTCTGTCTGAACGTTTTCTCCTGGATTGCTCTGGAAGCTTTATCATCTTGCATAAACTTAGAGTTTCTTTTCTTTAAACGCATTAACCATCCTCCGGAGCCTGGCGCTTCTGAAGGCGCCTGCTCGACGGGGCCCCCGCCAGCCGTGGCTGTGGCAGCCCTCACCAGCTGTTTGTCCCACCTTGCTGGGCCAGGACGCAGCACAGCTGGCTGGAAGCCTGCACGGCGCTGCCTCCGCTCTCGGGTTTGGTACGTTAATGGGAACAGCGGGTGAAAGTATCCATGCAAAACTGCTGGGCTCTGAGCTGGAGAGACTGAGTTACAAGGACACATTCCTTCTGCAGCACTAATAAACAGCGGGGGACAGTCATCTCCTAAATTACTGCAGCTGCTTGGCCAGCAGACATGAGTCAGAGCACTAACACAGATCATCAATGCGTGTAGGAGCACGATCTGAACTCTTACCTCCTGCACAACACGTCACTTCGGGGTTGCTCCCAAGGGATCACTAAGACTCACTCTTCAGCCACATCCACACCACAAACTTTTGGAAGTGCAATTATGTTGGTAGAAGTGCAGTAAAAACAATCACTTCCTGACTGACAGATGCCCAAGCAAACTCCCAGACACATCAGATATAATTTTAAGAATCATGGCATTTACAGAAGGGAGGGAGGGAAGTTTGTCGTTAACAAAACCAAGGGTTTTTTTTTCCCTTAAGAGTTGAAACCTTCCTTCTCCAGAGGGCTTTGCTTGAATAGCTCGCTACAGACACCACACTAAAAACCTAAGCTTTTCCAAGATGGATAGTAATTTCAGGAATCCAGTAAATTTTCTCCATCTTGATCTGCTTCCCTTGCTAATCTCCCTCTCTATTCACTCTGAGAAGCTTAAACCCTGCCGTGTTGATTTCTCCTTGATTACTTTCACTCCAGACCACATCTGAGCATTACTAGAATCAAAGCAGAATAATCCAAGGATTTCCTCTCAAATCAACATTTCCTCTGTTATCCCTGTTGTTAGCAAATCCCTCAGATCCCAACCGTCTGAGCTCCTCATCCTCCATCCCCGACCGGAGTTACTAACAGGCTGCCCACCGCCGGCGTGGAGCCGCCAGCTCTGCAGCTTGCACAGCTTGCAGCTACACTCGAGTTTTTGGGGAAGCTCCTTCTCCATCTCCCAAGGCACTGCTATTACACCTTGTCAACTTTTTCAGAGTTCAGGAGTCCTACAAGCTATTGGCATTTTAATTTCCAGGTTATCTTGTCAGGCTTTACCTATATTTTCTTCATTTTTTTCTCACCTGAGATTTGATACACCTTGTCAACGGCAAGAAGCTACCTACCCGAGTAAGTTCTGCCTTGCACTTCTGTCTTTTACTCACATCATTGCCTGTGGGTGCTCCCAGTGCCTTCAGGGAATACCCTTTGGTAAAAGCTGCCGCAGAAGGCAGCACGGAGGGAAGAACGCTGGGCAACCGGGAGGATGGAGAGCCAGGAGCTGCGCCAATCAGAGATCAATTCCCAACACCGGGTAACAACTGGAAAGCTGAGTGAGACACTGGCTTGGCTGTGGCTGAAGATCCTTAGTACCACTTGAAATATAAATGAAGTGATGACCGAGTGCTGGTTTGAGACTTTGACCAGCACATCTCTTCAGAGTACAAGACGCAGTGGTGGCCTTGGTTGCCTACTTACTGAGCCAACCTCTGTCCTGAAGAACTGCAGCTGTTGGCACCTAAGGGACTGACACCCCATAGCCACCCTTCAGGGTAAGGGTTCTCACTGCTTCTTTCTGAACAAGCTTCATTTGCACTGTCATCACCAGATGACATCAAGGTCAATTAAGGCTGATCATCAATGCCAATTAAGTCTTTGTCAAGCTTTTAGAGCACGAAGCCAGTAACTCCACCACATTCTCCTTGTAGGCTTCTTCAAGCTTGTAGCCACAGCATGAGAAACAACATCCTCCTGGGTGCAGGGATAACGTCAAATCCCACAAAGTCAGAACCAAGTTGAGTCACATCATTCACCACACTGTGCGCTGGATTTTGATCTCCTCCCCAGCCATACCAGCGTTATCTACACCATGCCTGACAATACACTGCTTTCAAAATTCCTTCTGGGTGAGCTCTTCCCCACCCTTTATCACCTGAATAAGCTTAGAGAAGGTCTTCCTCAGAAAGGCAGCTTTGCATGTAAGGATCAAGCCATCAGTGGGATTAACAAGGTCACCTTTGGTGGCATAAACAGCTTTCACACGGTACACTGGCTTGTAATCAAGTTCGTGGGAGATGATATTGCCCAAAACAAGGAGAGTTTTGATGTCAGCGTTCTGTTCTCACAGCGCTCCTGGAAGGCCGGCATCAAGAAACCCTTCCTGAAACTCTCAGGTAGCAAGCCATGTTTTTCCATATGACCAGAAGATGGGTCTTGTCATTACCCTTTGTCAATAATTGTCAATAATCTTGTCATTGCCCTTTGGTTCCTATTATGATAAACAAGCAAGGGCTTTACCTTCCAGCCTCCTCCTGCACCACCACCCAAAAAAATGGCTCAGACCATCTCAGGGGACCAGAGCACCCAGGTTCAAAGGCTCAGACTGATCTTCAGAAACGTTTTGAGCAATGCCGTGCACAGTCATCGTGAAACTGTCTGCTCGGATCAGGAGACCGCAATATTACAGAAGTCTCTACCATTATCTTTAGAACAGGTTGAGAAAAATCTTGTATTAGCCAGCTTTTGGACTGTTATGCATCCATAAACAGTATTATTAAGCTGAAAGGCATGTGTTTTTCTCAGGTATGATTTATTAGTTGCAGTTACAGCTGCAATAATCATGGTCTAATTTTTCAGAAAGTACTACAGTTTATGCATAGTTTTAACCACCTTTTGAAAGACCTTTAAGTAATGATGAATCAACCCATAAAATAATACAAATGTTAGAACCAACATAATATTCTCCTTTAGACATGGGCAGGAGTATCTGATTTATGTCTGCCAAATGATTTGGCATCTGAACAACTGGCACCAAACTCAAAGTGAAACAGCAAAGCTGTGGGCAACCGCTGGAAAGATTGGGATTCTTTCCCTTTTCATTTCAACATGAAATGCCATGTCTGCTCTGGGATGTTATAACCTAATTCACTTGTTCACAGGGCAGCAAGTTAGCTACATCAAGATAGTGTGCATCTGCACCGCTTTGCTGCAATGCCATGAAGTACCTCTCTCATTAAGCACTATGCACTCACAAGTCCACACTTGATCAAAGTAACCGCCGGAGAGAGATCTCGCCCTGTAGTGCTCTCCCACAAAGCTCTCCACGCCGTGAGTTTGCAGACACCTACCAGAAATTGCAGGGTCTGAAAAGCAAACTAAAAGGGAGCCACGACTTCTCCTTTGGTATCACTAATCCTGCCAGCACCACTGCCATACTGCTGGCAGGCATCGTGGAGATGATGCTGGGGAATACCTGCTTATGGGGGTCAGTGAAAAGGTGAGGATGCTGCATGCTATTATCGAAATCAGCAGAAACGATGCATGTCTCCACTGCAGAGAGATCAGCTCTCCAAGTTCCTTCTTAAACCCCAAAGAGGTTGTATGCTGTACGGGACCAGCATTGTGCATAGGCCAAAGGACGCATGACAGCAGACGTGTTGGGTGCGTTGGCTGCCAGTCACAGCTGAAGGGTGCTCTGCTGCATCTGCTTGCTGCTCATCTCCTCCATGGCCACACACTTTCTGGGAAGATTTTAAAACTGTCTTAAAAGTTGGTAAGAACAGTCCTAAATATCATCCCTTCCTCCGCTTCTGTGCCTTAATGGCCCTCCACACCGGGAAGCTAGGCAGTGACATCAGTCAACTACTTATCCTGGCTTCATTTTCTCTGCATGCTGTTTTAAGAAAGGAGCTCAGCAATCAGCTCTCAGAGAAAGTCCCCTCACCCGCTGTATCAGTGGAAGATGTCTCCCCACAGATACTAACTGTGGGACTTTGACAGGTCAGGTTTTACAGAAAACAAATGAGGACAGATATGCGTAACCCTGCTGCTGCCACCACCAGCAGTACCTGAACCCAAACCGAGACAACCCGGGCACTGACCTGGCTCACTCCAGCTTTGAGAGCTGCTCTTACAGGAAGCTACAAACCTACACACGTACTTACTGCTTGCGTTCACTACCTGAGCAGCTGAGCAATGGCTCTTTTACCTAGTCTTCTAGGCAGAAAGCCGTAAGCAGAGCTCTCCGTGCAGGGTCTTTCAGTGAGGAAAGAGCACAGAAAACAGGAAAGGGTCTTGCTAAACCAAAAACAGGCTACCTGACACGACACACAACAATGCTGCTTGTACCTGTTCCGCATGTTCCCTGTCGTCTTTGAGGTACCTCTGGATTCAGTGCTGAACCAACTCCATCCATTACAGAAATGCAGTCCAGTTTTCTAAGGCTGTAACTGTGGGTTGTTACAGACTCTCTTCAGGGACCTTTATCAGGCTAACGATGGAAATAAGGTGCAGCAAAGTTGTTATTTAAACTCACTATCAGAGAGGAAATTTCTCGCAGCCTGATAGCAGGTAAGGCAAACATTATTTTGTTAAAACCCAAGAAACTCTGTAATAGCACAGGGCACTGCTGCAATGGGCAGAAGCAGAGGAACTGCCCAAGGTGTAGAACTTCAAAACACATCCCTGTGAATCCTGAAAGAAAAAAACCTCCTGAGAAGTGGGATTTTCCAACCCCAGTGAGGATGACACGCTGCAAACTGAGGAAACCACTAACTTTGTTCACATATAGGGCTGGATGGACACAATCCACTTTAGGAAGAACTGCAACGTTGCCCCCCCCATGCAGGTAAGCCTGATGGCACAAATGCTCCCCACCATGCCCCTCAGCTTCTCCAGAGCCTTCTGGGACACCAAAAGGAGATCTGAGGTGATATACTGAAAATGGAAAATTGCAACCTCATAAAAATTATTAATCACTTCAAACGCTGAAACAATACCCTTTGTCAAAGCTGTGGGTGATGAAGTTGGCACAGCTCCTACTGAAGAGAAACTCGATCTTCACTGCTATGAAAGCATGAACGAGCATCCTGTGCTGATGATACTCGACCTGAATTTCTTTCAAGGTACTTTTGCCCCCTCCTTTAGTCTAAGAGTTTGTGGAAAACAGGAAGAAAACAGCCCGGGGCCAACAGCATCCTGAACCAGAGACACCTGTTGGGTGCTGCAGGAGGAGAAAAGCTGTTCATCAACGGTAATTGAAGGCTGCCAGCTATTTATTTGGAGGAAAATCATCTTTTAAAACACTATGCATCCCTCTAGGAAGCTAAAATGCAAACTTAACAAGTGAGGCACTAACAGAGGACTCCACAAACTTCTGTGAGAGCAGGCATCAGTTGTAAATGCTTCTCCATCCTTCTGCGACTCCCCCACGTCGGGCAGCATCAAGCCCCACACTGGTGCATAAAGGAGAATGAGTAGAAAGAGGCCCCCAGAGGCAGAGTGTCTGTGTCCAGATGAGATCTTTGAAGCAACGGGCTGCAGCTACATTTGTATATTTTAATTAAACTTAAGAAATGCATTAACAGCTCATTTTGTTCAGGGTTGGGCCAAATTCACATCCCACTGTTTTAAGAAAGGAACACGGCGAAAACAAACGCTGGTGTCTGGGACCAAGGCATTTCTGACCTATGCTGAAATCAGCGTTCCCAACTTTATCACCGTTTCCCCCACCGCCTGGGATGCTGAAAGCATTGTCTTCCCCTGCCCGGCTGAGGAAGGACGCTGATGCATGGCACAGCCTACCCACTTTATCACACTCGGCAAACAAAGAGGAAGCTTGCAAAGGCGAGACCTGGAAGAGTCAGAGGCAGTTTGTCCCCAGCACTGGACAGTTAATCCTGCTGCACGATCCCCCGTGAATTTAAAATGCTCGATACGTACTGTCTCTGGCTGTGATTAAACACCTAATGACACACACCCTCTGACAGATGAGATGTATTTGTTCTGTGGTCACAAAACACTACAAAGAATGAAAAGCCTCCAAGGGAAAAAAGAAAAAAACCCAAACCAAGCAAAACATGAGGCTCGAAACTTAAAACCAACACTAGACACTCAGAAATAAGTGCCTTCTAAGTGCTGGCTTATGAGTGTGCAAGAGAACAATTTCAGGTAGCTTCCATAAAGAAAGCTGCATTTGCGACAACATTATTTCTTATTACACAGGATGTGTTGCGTGTAATTACTTGTCTGTATAAGTGCACAAAGGCAGATGCCAATTTAAAAACAACCAAACTGTTGCAAGTGCAGCAGGATGGTAAATGTGTATTATTTCATGGCGAAGGATGGAACATCTACAAAGTACTGCATATGGATTTTATTTCTGTATATTTCTTGGTTTGGAGAAGATACACAGTCTAGAATCCACGCCAACACCAGCATTTCCATATACTACTTGAATCCACTCTCTATTCATTATTGCTGTATTTTAAATTGGATGTTATGGTCAAATTCAGAAGCAAAGCAAAGCCAGTGTAATACTGTATTTATGGCCACTGCAACATGCATTTGGAATTCCACTGTTTCACACCCACTTACCTATGCATATTTAATGATCTCTTTACACTGATTCTCATTCTGGTCCAGTTCAGAGTCTGTGGGAGGGAATTTAACCTGGCAACGTTTGTCACATTTAAAATAAGAACAACGGAGCACAGGAAAAGCTATAAAGGTAAGAGGACCGAGGATACCAGAATACATACATAATAAGCCTTTTTGAGTATAACTTATACTGCCTCACTCTGTCTGAATGCTCAGAACTAGTTCACAGGCAGCTATTTTAGGATTTTGTTTCTCAGATAACAGAAACTCAATTGAATATGCTCAAAGTAACCAGCTCCAAGACTTGGAACAGAGCTCTGGAGACCTCCGGCGCTCCTCAGGAAAAAGGAAAAGCACAGGACTAGCACGGAGGACGTGCCTGCTGTACTAAAAGGCAGATGCCTTCAGAGCACTGTATGTTTAGTCATCTCTTTATCAAACCCTTAACTAATTAAACAATCCTCTTGTCAAAGAGGGCAGTCATTGTTTGTGTGACCGATGCCCTGTGAACATAATGGGATAATCTGCCTTTCTCCTTTTTTCTCCCTCAATTCTCCTAAACAGCTGGGGGATGCGCTGCCTGCTCCCCAGGAAGCCTCCGCTCATCTGTCATTCTCCCCTGCTCGCAGCGCTCCGCTGCTGCACGCAGCATCAGAAGCCAAGCTGAAGACAATAACGCCTCAGACACACCAACAATCAATCTGATACCATGCCATTAAAGAGCCCCCAGGCCTCTGAGGGGCTGAGCGAACAATTAGGAGGGAAAAAGAAGCGATTCCTGGATAGAATTGACAATTAGAACTATATTGATCCACAAACGGCAAAAGATGCTGAAACGAAAGCATTTCCAGTACCCTCTTTTGACTTCAGCACCAGGGAAGAAAGAGCTTGCAAACGATAAAGCTTTGATCAGATGGCATCAGGCTTGCTCTTACATCTGCACAGTGGCAGCAGCAAAAGCTGTTAATCAACCAGTAAAGACTCCGAAAGTCACACTTTCAAAGATCATCTGCAGCCCCAGGTACCCAAGGGAACAGCTCATCTCCCAGTAACTCTGTGTGCAGACATGCCACAATTAACAGAAATTAGAGAGGGCAACCTTCTCATGCGAAACGAGAACAGTGTTTCTGTAAACTGCATAATCCCAAGCTCTGCTGCTCCGTCCCCTCGCTGTATTCCTGACGCAGGGGGTGTCTCCCCCTCAGCAGGCTGCAGGGAAACCACTCCGGTCACCGCTGCCGTGCAGAGCGGCACAGCTCTGCTACCCCATGGACACAGTCATGCCAACAGCCATCACCCGTCACAACTCTCCGTCGTGCAAACTTCTCTCTTCTACTCGTACCACCAGCAGCAATCTAGACGCACTTTCTATAGGAAATTCAGGCTACCCGGGATTTGGAATTCTGAGTTCAAATGCAGTAGCCTGAAACCCAAATGAATCACTTAAAACATGCAAATTTTGCAGAACTGTCATTCCCAGGAGAGAAGTGGAATGGGAATTCCATTCCATTCCATTCCTGCCATTCTGGGCAGGCAGACCTTGCTCCATCCCACGTGCCGCTCTCCTCTGGAGTGCTCCAGTGGCAATGGCCACGTGTGGCTTCTCTGACCGTAGCTGGTGCTAACCACTGTTTTGTTTGGTATCAGCAGATTCCCACATATCAGCTTGTTTGACTAAGGAGGAAGTGCGGTATCTCTGCGTGAAAGGTGAGGAGGAGGAAGGGAGCAGTGGGAAGGGAAGGCTGAGTAATACCCAAATGGGAAAACCCTCCAGTGCCCATCAAAAGAAAGCTCAAGGCCCTCTACAGACTAATCCACCACCAGTTGTGTTGTCAGAAATACCAGATTAGGCTTAGCCAGGCAGCACCTGACTGCACTGTTTCACGCAGAGGAACGAAGGGTTTAGCACAAGCAGGAGCAACTGAGCAACTCCATCACAGCCCAGCTTTGGAGAGAAACCCCCTCCCCTGCTCCCCCACAACATACCCAAATGCCCACTTCAGACAGTGGTACAGTGACTACCTAGTGCCCTACCCCCGGCTAAGAGAGTGAAACAACCTCACTCCACCACAGGTCCATGGGGGCTAATAAAGCTGTGTGCGAGATACTTGAACAGTGCACAAACCCCACCAAAAACTCATGGAGGTGCACCCGGCCGTACCTCGAATAAGTTGCCAGTTGGCTTAAAGTTCCTCCAAAGGAGACACAACATTGATGTGTCCTGTGCTCTAGACAGAATGAAACCCAGGAGCCAGCACGTACAATACAAAATCTGTTTCTTTTGCACCTCATCTAGGCCGCAGCACGAAAAAAAAAACAGGGCAAAACGACTTTATTTTTATTTTTGCACTACCACCAAGAGAGACTTTACAGAGCCATGCTCCAGTCTGAACAAGCTCATCTCAATCCAAGTTAAACTCATCAAGTGTAGAGACGATATCCCAAACGGACAGTATCAAAGCCAAAATGATGTTATCCTAGCAAAATTGGAAAAATTTCCGTATCTGCATCAAACAACCAGCAATATCGGCCTGAAGGCTCTTTTTCTTGTTCTCTCTCTTTTTCGTTGTTTCCCTTCCCTGGTGTCCCCTCCCCACCTCATCACTGCAGCCAAGTTTTAAACAATATCCATGAAAATAGCAGCTTTCAATCTGTTCCTGGAGTAGCCAAGTTAATGAGGCCACATGGTATCCCAGGGCAGTCGGGAGGGAAGGGTTCAACATGCCTGTTAGTGCAGCCTGCGCTGCTCGAAAAAATGTAAACCATTTCAGACGGGCGAGCATTTCCCTTTCTTTCTCCCCTGCTCTCCAAGTAAAAGAGCAGTCAGATTTCCAAGACATATATTGTGGAAAGAATGAAGCACTTCTGGAAAAAGTGAAATACCGGTTTGCCTTTCTAAATTTAAAGATTTATAAATCAATGCAAATATTAAAAAAAAAAAAAAGCAGAACACTTCTACAAGTTACACCACAGCAATCAAACTGTTGTTGTAGAAACAAGTACCTGTTTTTCCTGACCTACATTTTCAGGTTGGCAGGAAATCAAAGTTCATGTCAAATTACAGCAGATTTTGAACAGACTTGCATGCGCCCTCCAATCTCAGCTATTAAATCTGGTTGGGCTCAGCAAGTTTCTTTTGTTGTCTGAAAGGAGGTACCACTTTCTCAATTACACATGCTTGGTAGGACATAAATGCAAGCAGGTAGTCTTTTTGTTGTAATACTAAAAGGGAGAATTGATCTTCCATAGAATTTGGTTCAAGGAGAGAGATTTTTCTCTCCTTGAACTGCTGTATACATTATCTACTATATTTATAATAAAAGCCACGTGGTTAAGCAGACACAACCACAAAAAGCAAACGAGTCTAGCTTTGTCCTAAAGGCCTTAATATGAAAAGGCTCCCCAGGTAACAGCAGCCTGCGTGGGTTTGTTTATTTATATAAACAAACAGCAACCAACAAACAGGCATTTTGCTGGCTAGGTGCTCAGACAAGGAGGCCACAGTTACACGTCAGTCTCAGGAGAATGCTTTCATCCGCCTCGCTCCTCAGCCCATCACAAGGCCATCAGCTTCCTCCTTGACTCATTTTTTCTCTTTGGGCTTGTGTTTTACCTGTTTGAGAGCGCAGCCCACTCCTGGATTCGCAGTTTTCGAGGGGGTCTCAGCCACGGCCAGTGATGGAAAAGGCTGTCGTGGGCTGCAGAGCCCGGAGGGCAGCTCTCCAGAGCACAGCCCTGCCAGGCCTGCGCTGCCCCTCAGGGCTCTGCCCGCCCACAGAAGGGCTTCTGGGGACCCCAGCTGGTTTGTGGGCACAAGCAGTGCTGCACCCAGCCCCTGAGCTCCCCAAACACAGAGCACGGAGCAGCCAACCCGGAACAGTGGTCTGGCGGGGGTCACCTCACATCTGGCACAGCAACATAGAATCATAGAATCAGGGAAT
>NW_010253254.1:136092-157480 GCF_000690775.1 Eurypyga helias | reverse complement strand
AGGGCGCCGCGGCGCCGCCGAGCAGCATGGCCCGGATTAGGTACCTCCGCGCGGCTGTCTCGGGGTTTTATCTGTGGGAAGCCGCCGTACTGCTCAGGTGAGTTGTCGCTGGGGAAGCAGAGGTCCCCGCGCCGGTTTCCTCGGGCGGCTGAAGCGCCTGGGACTCGCCCTGAGTCGCTGTCACCGCCTTTCCTCACTGCTAACGCCCGGCCGCCCCGGGCAGCCTGACCGAGGGCACAGGAACGAAATGCTTCGCCAACGGCTTCGTGGCATTGCTTTGCCCTGAATTTGGTTCTGCGTTTTGCAAGGTGAGGGCTGTGGGTTCCCTTCACCTGTTCACAGCTGGGGCTTCCCTAGTTGATCCGTGAATTTTATCACTGTTTTTAGCAGGAAATGTAACAATAATTGAAAATTCTTCAGGTGTCAAGTCTGTGAGTAAAAGTTCCAGAACATAAGCTGAGTTGGGAATATATATACTTATCTATTACTATCAGTTCTTTTCAGTAAAAGGAAAATCAGGGATTGTGTTAGGTCAGACAAGTCTTACACGGAAACAGAGAAAATTACAGCTGAGTAAACAGAGGATACGGTCTACAGAATTTCCCTCAAGAGGGAAAGCGTTTACTGTACCTCTGGCACTCTAGGACTTGTACTACTGAAGATAGCAACACATCCATAAATTATGACCTGAGTGTAGGACTGAGGTTCATACGGCTTTTTCTACTTTCTGCCCACCATACTTTTGCTAGCTAAAGTAATGTTATGATATCATATCAATCATTCTTTTAATACACAGCTATGGAAGTGGGGCGGTAGCAGCCTAAACCAAACTTGAGTGCTTTGTTTAAAGGGAAGGGAAACGTTAGTAAGAAAAATCAGGCATGTAAAAAGCAGACTTCAGTGTCATGATGTATTCACTGATGATGCAGAGTTAGCCATGCTTGTTATCAACAAACATTCCAGCTCTGTATCACAATAAACAGACTATGGCATATAATACGACAATGCCAGACTATTTTAAAAATCACATTATTACTTGACAAAGATAAAAAAGGAAACTTAGATTTGAAAAGTAGTTCTCCAGAGAGAGTTTGGGGACTGTGCATGTAAGGGATTTATAACCACCAAGTTAAAACAGGAGGGTGTAGTGCCCCACAGTGATGGCACACTTCATGGGTGATCACAGGTTCATAGAAAATCTTTCCTTTTTGAAGTTATTTTAATGACCTGTTTTGTACCAACATATGTAATGTAAATAGTTTATAATGTGATCTTATTGTAATTACGCCAAAAGAAAGAGATTTTAAGAGAGTCACACTGGGAACAAAGAGTAAATGTATGTATATTATAGTTTAAATTTTCTGGTTTCACTAAGTATTTAATGTTCAGAGTAGATGACCAAACACCTGTGTGGTGTAGGCAATACAAGCAGTACTGTGCTATTATTATCCCATTTCAATGTACTTAGAGAACTTATTTTTCTTCTATGTATTATTTAAATGTCACCCTAGTGTTGAATGATTCATCCTTAATTTTAGTGACATAAAAGCACATAATATATTCCAAGGAGAAACAAAAAGTTTAAAAGTCAGTTTTGGAAAGCATGCATGTATTGTGCATCACATAGCGTTTAATAGTTTCAAAATGTATACAGGCATCTTATTTTGTATAAATTGAAATTATTCTGTTCAATGTCCAAAAAATATGTTGTATTGCAATAACATTCTGTTCTTAAACTGTCATTTTATTACAATGAACATGGTTACTGTGCAAAAGAACTATATAGGCTGAGAAAGATTTCAGAAAGCTGCTCAGAATCTATGTATATCTTTGATGTCTATCTCAGTGTAGACACTGCTGATGAATTCACGTCTAGCAATAATACCTGAGAAACCTGAGTCAGTTTGAGACACCCAGGAGTCTTCTCTATGCTTTAAAATGGAAAAAAGTTTGAAAAAAAAAAATTAAAATATTCAAATATTAGTATTTGTGAAATTCCCAAGCTTCTTGGAACTATTAATTCTAGTCCTTTTCCAGTTTAAGCCCTGTGGAATGATTTCCATTAGATCAGAGGGAACAAGGAATAGTAGGACGCTGCTTCCACCCCCTGTAAGACACAGACTCTGTCCTTAACACCTATACAACTCCCTCAGTGAGAAGATGGATGTGATACGAATTTCTAGGAACAACCACACCTGAAGTATCTTATTTGCTCAGACATTATGGAAAAAATAATGTATTTTCTCTTACATCATGCAACATTAAAACTTTTCTTCTCTTCATTAATAAGCACTCAAGACTGTGTGAGAAGAATGAATGAACCTAACAGGTTCACTTTCAATTCTTGTCCAACAGCTAAGGCTGTTTAAAGCGATTGTTTAAGTGATATACCTGTGAAGATAGATGTTTAGTTTTATTTTCAGTACAGGTCACATCAAATCAAAAGGATTTTTTTTCAGTATAAATTTACAGGCTGGCTACTTTAATGAGAAAAGACTCAGGATTGGTATATTTCACAAGAATAAGCTGCATCTGATTTACTTGTTTAAAATAATTAATTTTTCATCCCACATCTAAAGGTTCTTCAAATTGAAATGAATGAAACAACAGGTATATTGGTCATTGTAGGGATATAATTATTAATTTGATTTCTGAAGGACATTGGAGAAAGTATAAAACATTGTTAATAGTCTTTCATAATATTGTGCATGTTTGACTTCATAATATTGTGCATGTCTGTACTACTATTTCTTAGAGGAATAACATAGTGGTAATATATTGATAGATTTTAGACATGAAAAAGAAGAATTTAAGCACATAACACTCTAATGTTTTCAGTGATATATTTGAGGACTCAGAGAAAAGTGATAATCAGACCCAAAATTTTTTAGAAATTATTAATTTATTAATGACTGCCAGGCCAAGTCCCATGTGATATTAGGAAGAGGGTAGAGATGTAAAAATGAGCATAAAAGCTAGGGAAAATAATTTAATGAAATCTAAAAATAACTGTAGGTCACTACCAAAGAAGGAAAATAGACACTTTTCAGGTGTGGTTTGAAGTTATTGTAATCTCTAAGATCAAGTATTCCTCTGAGTTTTCATTTAAGCAATGTTGTTAATAGAGTTTCCTCTGGATTTTCCTGGATTCCAAGAGGTCATGTTGAAAACAAGATCATATTTGTAGCGTCAACATGGAGATCAAATCTGTGAGTTAGTTTTATGACAGCTCCCAAACTTGCATGTTCACCAGCACAGGTCTGTTACAACTACACTGCCAGGGACTTGCCAGGGACTCGGCTTTCTCCTTAAAGAGTATAGCATAGGTATTTTATATGTACACCTGTGTACGAGGAAAGCACAGGATGAACAGGTAGGTGGCACTGTGCAAAACAGATTCTCCCTATATGATATTTCTTTAGTCATCTGTATTAGCATAGACCAAGACTCATGCTACAGTTACGTTATTGCTGCTTTCCTTGTTCTATTCACTACCCCAGTGGCCTTATCTTCAAGGAAACAGTATCACAGAGACAGATAATTGGACTTAGAGACCAGATTCTTGTGGAAAAAACCTCCATGCAACATAGCTGAGGCATGGCTGTGTTTACAGTTAACTGATTTAGAAATTATTCCTGCATTGCATTGCAAATTGACTTTAAATTAATAGCTTTAAGAAGCAGAAGTCAATATCCTTTAAGCCAGCATTAGTTCCTCCAAATAATGAAAAAGAGCAACAGCTAAATAATATTACACCTGACAGATCATCACAAGTATCTTTGAAAATAAAGATTTTCAGATGTTTTAATGAGACTTCAGTTGCTTATTAATATGTTAAGAATTATACCTACAGTACTATTCAAGACATAAAAGTATCTGTTAAAATCAGGATGTGAATATAATATTGTGTGGAGGAAAACATAGTAACTCAGGATGAGAACACTGAGGTACTGTACCTTTCCTTGGCAGCCCAGACTCAATCTGAAAAGAGAGTTTCCATGGGATAAATCAGTGAACAGACACCAGATCCTAATGTAAAAAAAAAAAAAAAAAAGTCTCAGGGAGCAGAAGGGAAAGGGAAGGTGTGCTGGGAACTCAGTCTCACAGCAAGGCAGGCAGAAGCAGGATCCTACCAACAAAGTTTGCAGTCTCACAGCACTGTGCAGGAGAAGAGCAGATCCAGTCCAAACAACAGTTCAGGCTGATGGGCAAAGTTGGTAGTGATGAGACAGGTCCAAGGTCAAGCCAAAAAGTCAGGTTAGCAGATCAGGCTCAGGGTTAGGATTGAGAAGGTACAAGGCTGTATGAAGGTACTCTTCCACTGTAGCTCACACAGAGACCAACAGCAGCATCTCCCCAGCATTCCCTGGGAGCGGGGAGAAGGAAAAAAAAAGAAACAAACAAATTAAAAAGAAGAGAGCTGAACCCCTGCTGAGGTTTCTACAGCTTTTTAGCAAACAGCTGTGCTTCAAAGCTGGGCTGCTGAGTTATCAGAGCTGGCACTGAGTCCAGGTAACCAAACCCCTGGGATGAAAGAAATGTGCTCAGGGTCCTTATAAAATGTTGGGAGAAAATATCTGGGTTCCCTTGCAGGATGTACCCATAGCCAGGCACTGTACTTTCCAAAACTCAGAGAAAAAGGAAGGTTGGGTTTTATTTTTAATTTATTTTGTGACCAGAATATGTATTGAAATTCTCTTTTATTTCAACCGTACCAGTGAAAACACTGAAATCTCTTTGAACCAAATATGGCTTTTGTCATGAGTATGAACCGGATCAGAAATTTCACTATTCCTTATTTTTTCTATTAAAAAAATATATTTTTGTGACTACCATGTTTATAATTTTGAGAAAGAATTATATATTGATTTTTGAGTTTATAACATTCTAAACTATAAGAAAATTAAATAACAAATAAATTTCTATTAAAAACATTACTCTTCCCATTCTTACTGTGCTAGTGACATCTGCTTACTATTCAACTTCTCCTAATTCATTCCTAGTCAATTGATGCTAACAACAACTGAAAGAAAGTAATATTAGTAATATTGTAGAGATAAGTGCTGTGATTCTGTGTGATGAAAAATGTAATAGCTCCTCTATCAGTTTAGTCTCATCCAGACATCCTAGGAATCAGAAAAATTAGAGAAAATGAAATTTTTTATAAGATTAGAGCTTCTTATTTTAACAGATTTAAAATACAAGCTTCAAATGACCTTACTGAGTATTATGTAATAATACCTATAGGGAATTATTCCCTCAAATCAGCTTTTTTCAAGTAATGAACAATGAAGAGCCTTTCCGTGTGGTGTTGCATCTTCTCCCTTTTATTGCTTTTCCTACTGATATTAATTTTGTTTATTGGAAGAAGCAGTAAAAGGAGATAGGCACTAAAAAGGAGTAGCTTTACTTTCACTGATATGTAGGCATTGTGAACAGATCAAGTAAAAGGCACCTTTTTGAGGGTATCAGCTACCACCAGGAAGGGAACATCTCAGAGAACAGGAAAAGAGACAGTTAGAAACTGTGTGTAACAAGAATGCAGGGCCAAGGCAGAAGAATGAGAAGAGTATCAGGAAGCAAAATAGTCTACACAGTAAATCAAGAGAAAAGAAGGTGAGAATCTTTGAGACTCTATTTTCTTCTAACACAGACTATAATCCATTATTTTTTATGGCTTCTGAAGCATGATCCTTCCTGACTGATGTCTTTGGATTCTGTGTCAATACAAAGGCTACATAATGACAGTAAAAAGAAAAAATGAAGGGAAAAAAATATAAAAATAGTCAGCATGTGGCTATAAAAGTATAAAAGAATGCATTTTGTTATTACTCTTCCAATCATCTGATTGATTAATTGCTCCAACATTATTCGGCAGCAAAAAGGGTACTAGTATTTGGTTGACACTGAATTGGACTTTCTAAAAAATGAACACTTCCTATATAATTTTGCCATACCACACTCCATCCTGTTACTCCTCTAGGCTTACCACAGGTGTACAAAATGCATAGGGACAGTGGGGAAAGTTAGGGCTATTTACAGGTAGGAGCTTCCCTAAGAAAGATCAGACCTCTTCAATATGATCAGAGGGCTGGAGCACCTCTCCTATGACGAAAGGCTGCAAGAATTGGGCTTGTTCAGCCTGGAGAAGAGGAGGCTCCGAGGAGACCTCATTGCAGCTTTCCAGTATCTGAAGGGGCTACAAGGGTACTGGGAGAGGACTTTTTACAAGAGCCTGTAGTGATAGGACAAGGGGTAAGGGGTACAAATTGAAAACAGGGAGGGTTAGATTGGATATCAGGAAGAAGTTCTTCCCAGAGAGGGTGGGGAGGCACTGGGACAGGTTGCCCAGAGATGTTGTGGATGCCCCATCCCTGGATGTCTTCAAGGCCAGGCTGGATGTGGCTTGGAGCAACCTGGTCTAGTGGAAGGTGTCCCTGCCCATGGCAGGGGGGTTGGAACTAGATGATCTTTAAGGTCCCTTCCAACCCAAACCATTCTATGATTCTATGATTCTATAATTCTAATATTGTTATCACTGAAATTTCTCTTTGGTGACATAAAATATTAGCAAAATGCAGTTTCTAAGGGAATTGTTTTGAGACCACAGAAAATGTAGAACAGTTCAAGAAGCACTCTGGCCTGAGACAACCGTGTGGTCACTGATGGGGCTGTTGAAATAGTGGAGCGGCACAAGTAGTGCAGCTACAAATCAATGCCTATAGGAAAAAGCAATTCAGCAGATTACCCGGAGAAGAGAAAGCTCTGGAGCCCCTCTGCTATGGGGACAGGCCGATAGAGTTGGGGCTGTTCAGCCTGGAGAAGAGAAGGCTCTGGGGAGACCTTATAGCACCTTCCAGTGCCTGAAGGGGCTACAAGGAAGCTGGGGGGGACTTTTTACAAGGGCCTGTAGGGACAGGACAAGGGGTAACGGGTTTAAATTGAAAGTGGGGAGATTTGGATTTGATACCAGGAAAGAATTCTCCACAGAGAGGGTGGTAAAGCACTGGAACAAGTTGCCCAAAGAAGCTGTGGATGCCCCATCCCTGGAAGTGTCCAAGGCCAGGCTGGATGAGGCTTTGAGCAACCTGGTCTAGTGGAAGGTGTCCCTGCCCATGGCATTGGGGTTGGAACTGGATGGTCTTTACTGTCCCTTCCAACCCAAATCATTCTGTGATTCATTGAGACAATAAAGTGAGTAGAAAGCAGACACAAGAGAGTACTAAGTTGTCTGAAACTGTGGGGTTAATTGCTATTAAGTTGTATGTGATTCTTATAGCTTAAAGTAATTCAGGAAGGGTATCATGCAAAATAAGTACAGCTGTGGGATTTTATAAAGCACATTTATTCGTTTCCTCTTCCTGATTAAAATTCAATCTGCACTTATAACCTACTGTCTTAACATTTTACCCTTTGCTGCATTCCATTTTTAAAATAAAATGTTAAAAAAATAATATTGGAATATTCTACCCATCTCACCATTGCCCCAGGCTTCACATACTATGTACAGTTTTCGTAAGACTCCACTATGTCTAGATTTTTTCTCCATTTTTTTGTAAAATATGTTTTTCTCCCTCTCAGAATTTTGAAGGGTAAAATATGAGTCTAATGTAATCCTAAATAGTATGTCTGAGGTTCCACAAGTTCCAGAATATATATCATTTCCAAGATGAATTTCTATAAATTTGTCTGCTTTCAAATTTGTTTAATTTTTACCAAAACTAACTTTAATTTTACAATGAACCACTCAGCCTACGGTTATTCCAGCATGGTTCTTCAGAAGGTTGGGTTTAGGGTTTTTTTTTGGTTTGGTCTAGTGTTTTTTTGGGTTTTTTTTTTTGGTTTTTTTTTTTTTTAATTACTATTACTTTAGAACTTAATGGGTGGTGCAGAGTTTATGGACTTTTTTGTGAAAAGTTAGCTTAATGTTCTGGGATACAGTGGGACGTGTTTATGAAAAAGATCATGAGTTTTTGTCCTGCTATGGCTTTTATTTTCCTAAAGTTTTGGAAACTGTGCAATTGTGTGCTAGATTCAGTAATGCACAGGTGTGCCCATGCTCTGGGCACATGTATGCCGACATATCCATCTTCAGGGACCAACTAAGCATTCCGTTTTATGAGCAAAAACCTGCTGGCTAAGGGTGCCCTACTAGATCAATAAAATAAATGTCATAAAGTGGTAACTTGCTGGCAAAAGTAGGGCAAAACTTTTCAATTTTTGAAGGGAAAAATAAATATTTTGAAATCATGATCCAAGCACTGACTTCACACGGCTAAATTATGACTAACTACAGTATTCTAAGACAAATGTTAATTCTGTGCCTGAGCATCTATATAATGCCTCCAGGAAGGGATGAGCATCTGAGCAGTATTTTCCCTGATGCTATCGGGTCAGATCCATTACCTCTGACTCAGCAGTATTACAACTAAAATCAACGTGGGCAGATCTCAGCATTACATCTGGACCGCATCACATAAAAGAGGGTTTTTTGAAATCTATAGTGTTTTTTTTCAATGTTTTATTGTATCATAAAAAATCCTTGATGCAAACTTTCGCTTTTTTTTTTACAAAAACAATAAAGCAGATTTATTAGAGTTTGAAGATTTATCAGAGTTTGCTTTAACTCTTGACTTGCAAGAGTTAAAGTAAAATGAACTATCTTCTGTTTTCCTTCCTTTCTTGCACACAAAAGTTTGGATGCTCAGTTGTTTGGAACATGATATTGCTGGTTTTTACTACATAAAGTGAATATGGAGTGCACCCACTTGAGACAGTAATCCATGATTACAGACAGTACGATGCAGTAGAGAACTAGAATTAAAATTGCTATTTTCAAGCAGTTTCTCCATATAGATGTTAAAATTTTACCTCCAAAACTCATCCCAAAATTCTAGCTCTAAGAATGTATCTATCACTTTACTTATTTTTCTTGTTCCCGTACACAGATCTTTGGATTTAAGAGTACTCAAATTTTCATCTGTAATCAAAGTGTGGGTACAAAAGCACTTGTTTGGGTTCCCTGAGTCATGATTAGCAGAATGCTCTTTTTCAAGTGTCTTGCACTTAAGAAAGGCTGGAATATTGTTTGGGGGGGTCTCAATGCCTTCATGATTGCACGGGGAAGAGGTTGCCCAGACTCTACCTGGACCCTGTGAAGCCCCCCGGCCAAGTCCACATAAGATGGGGGGGGAGGGGGGCGACAGTGGGGGATTGATGCAAGCCATGGCCCTTTCCATCATCCAGTGTATTTTCACTTGTTTATATGAAGCTTATAGGGCTCATATGATAATTAAGGGATGCTGGTTATGTGGCATAAACAAGATTAGTATAGCAAAGTCAAAATATGTATCTGAGGGGAAGTTTAAACACCACTTTCTGTGTGTGCATTGGACCAGGATAATTTTG
Source organism: Eurypyga helias (assembly GCF_000690775.1). Lineage (NCBI taxonomy): Eukaryota > Metazoa > Chordata > Aves > Eurypygiformes > Eurypygidae > Eurypyga > Eurypyga helias. The sequence continues at coordinate 148,072 of NW_010253254.1, read as the reverse complement.
GTGGAAACCTGAAAGGCTAGAAGCACTGTTTTTTAACCTTTGCATTATTTTCTCTGACTTACTCAGTAAGGAATATGCTTCAGTGGATGCATTAGGAATGCTGGGCTCTGCCATTATGTGGCATGAATCCTGTCACTCTCACCATCATCCTGAAGCTCAGCCCTGTTGTTCCTTAAAGAGCGGCTTATATCGAGTTATTATAGTGTTTGCTCTAGATAGAATTAATAGAAAAGAAAAAATTACTTAATCCATGTATCTCATGTAAATTAACACAGCGTGTTGAACATCACCATTACTGTCGTACAGCAAATTCCAATGCACTGAAAAGATTTTATTGCTTTTTCAATGCATAGAAGTAATTTTAAGTTGCAGAAAGCAGGAAAAAACCTGTATCTCAGTTCTGTGGGGAAGATATTAAACGAATCTTTTGAAAATCAGAATCCAAGACCCCACCTTCAGTTCCTATCGACATTAGAAAACTGATTGTGGCTGACAGAATGGAAAGGACAATGAACAATATTTCACCCAAGCCTGCCAGCATTTAATTAAACAACACTGAAAAATGCATGTTACTGTAAAACCCTATTTCAAGAAATCATTTTTTTTTCCAACTAGAATATTTTGTCTTAATTGAAAATCCTTAACATATTACATAGACTATAATTATCTGAATAATCAAAATAAACAATTACATGAAAAGTCTTTTGGGAAATAATATTATGTAGCACTGAGTTCTATTTACTAATAAGTTTTGACTTGTTTGGGCTGTAGTCCGACTCGTTGAAACACTTTATTTAAAGGTAAGTGACTCCTCAGGCTATATTCAGCTTTTCTCTAACTGAACTTATATCTTATCAAACTTATTTTGGAGAAAAAGACTCATCTTCTAAGCAGCCATCTGACATGCTCATGAAAGATACAGAACACTGTTGTACTGATACAAGCAGAGCTTCCCTAAGGCAAATGGAATAGTGCTTAATTGGATTGTGCTTCAGTCTTCACACACCATAGGGTTTTAATTCAAAATCTAATATTTACCTAGTTTTCATAAACCCCAACCTTTTTATTCAATTATAAAATTTTCTGTGAAGATTTTTATGAATAATAAAAGAATTGGTTGAGAAGAAACATATCATACCAATTTTTTGTTTATGTTTTTCAAGTCATAAAAGCAGATTTTTAAAGCAAAACAAGCCAAAGGAGGATCAGGAGACTTGTGACATTCTAATGGTCATTAATTATGATTATGATAAATGTCTCCTTTCTACAGATGCACACTTCAGTGGACACTTTTCCTGTATATATTGATGGACACTGTTCCTGTATATATTGGGATCACAGCAACCTAGAGAATGTAGAATAAGCTGATGGGGCAATGCTGCAGCAATAGTAAAGAATCTAGGCAGCGAATTAGAGCTAGAATACACAGTAATATGCAGCTCTACAATTTAAAGGACAATTTGGAATACATTCAAAATAAAGGATCAACCAAGCAGTTATCATCTGTACAATTCTGTTATGAGTATTCACAGGTTGCTCCTAGATTTGGGAAGAGTTTTCCTTGGGAAACAATAGTTTGAAGTTTTTAGCCAGGCAGAAGTCTCATTTTAATTAACTCTCAATCTAGTGATGCCTCATTAATGTCAGTTGAATTACTATTTGTTATGGTGATGAAAGACACTAATCAGTTCCTGTAAAAGTTCAATTGGTTAGAGGAATCATTCATTAATCACAGAACTAAATGTATCTGTTCAGCTTTGCCATGCTTTTATAGAAGGATATCTGGTTTTGTAAAAGATAATAGTCTGAAATTATTTTACTTGATTATTTTGTAATCCATCCATTAATCCAAAAACTTTTCTCCATTATTCAATTAATACGTTAATTAGTCTTTATAGTAAGATAACAATGCAAGTTCGGACAGTGATTTACAGTATCTATTTTTCAAGATACTCTGTTCATTTTAGCCACGTATTATCCATTAAAAAACCAACCAAACAGAAAAACCCAAAAACAACGAAGCAATACAAAACAAAAACTCCACCACAGTTTATTTTATTTTGGGAAGATCTGATTATCTAATTCAAAGTTAAAGTTGTCAGAAACTTAACCCATGCAGTAGGTCTTTGGAAGGGACACTTGTCAGAATTTAAATATTTGAAACATTCACTGCTCCATGTATAGCTGCTTGAGTCAGCTTTTTCCCCAAAATGTATGTTGAATAAATTAAGAAACAGCAAGAAACTAAGACCTGAGTTTAGAATATTTATAAAGATACAGTATAAGTCTTTTAACAAAAAACAAAACAAAACAAAACAAAAAACCCAAACAAACCTCAAACACCGCCAAAACCAAATACTCAATTAGAGTGGTAATTCATAAAATGTCTTAAGAAACTTCACATGCTACATGTCTGAAATCGACAACAATTAACTTGTCTTAAACAACAAGCAAAATTAGAGGGACAATCTGTAGTTTATTGACTCCCTATCTTAATTAAGCTAGAAAGCCATGCCCATAGGATTATGATGAATACTGAACAATTAGTTTTCTTACTTTAAGAATATTTTTTTCTTCAAAGTATATATATGTCCAGACTCACACACAAAACCAAGTATAATAAATTTAGCCTCACCTAGAACACAAAGCCTTTTGACCTGTACACTGGTGACCAGCTTTCAAGACTTAAAGCCCCATTATTCTCTATTTTTTCTCTCTGTTAAGAAAAACTGAAGTACTCCACAGCAATCCAAATAGTCTTAAACTATAGTACATAAAGTAAGTAATTTGTAGGGCCAGAAGAATTCTCAAATGTGTTAATAAAAGGGGGAAAAATTACACCATAAAGGTATCAGGAAAATCGTAACAAAATGTTTGCAACCATTGCCTAACCTGCAAAGAGTATTAAAATGCAATGTTATTTCAGTCACTGAAACAGAAAAATTATTTTTTTCCAAATCTGAAAGAATACATTTTAATAGTTGCATTGAAACGCAATCCCATTTATTTTCCATGTAGTTTTCATTTTTAACCACTAAAATGATACGGAATGGATAATTAGTGATCTTCAAATGGAAATGTATTGTTTGTTGCACATAATAATTGTTACTTTGTCTGAAAATGTGTCCTGATGTAACTACTTATTGCTGAAACATAACAAAAGATTAAACTGACCATTTGAACTTATTCAAAATAAGACGATAAAAGAGCAAGCAGGATCTAAAACTGTGGAAAAAATGTGGAAAATCTAAACTGTCACAGAAAGTATTTTAAATTATCCTGAGAATTTTTCTTAGAATATACCGACTTAAAATCTTGTTGATGCAATGCTTCTGTTCCTTTTAGTTGAAGTGACAGTCTTTTATCTAGTCTGATAAAATTATTATTATCTAAAACACTGCAGGATATGAAAATCTGCATTTTCATTGCATTAGGAACTGACAACTTCATGACCTAAAACAAATAAAAGAAATTTCATCTTTAATTATCAAGCAACACATCAATGTCAGGTTTCACAGAAATAATAGGAAAGCATTTGGTATCTTAGTCTTTTTTGAGACATTGCAAACAATTCTTATTCCTTCGTTATCTTTGGGTTTAGCAAACGTCACCCTCTTCCACTACTCACTTTTTTAATCTTTTCCTTGGTCCCTCAGAGTGTAATTAATTTATTCACCAATAAGCTCAAGTAGAATTATTTTTGTGCTGGAATAGAAAGGAGTTAACTGTAGAAGAAGGTAACGTTACCTAATTCAGGCATCTAAGTTAGGAGTTCAATTATCCTGGATTCACAGTGTAGATAAAGTGAAGAGATTGAGTCTTCCAAAAGATAATTCAGAGAAGGAGCCAAATTTTGACTTTTGTTTTGCTCCTCAGAAGAAACTCTTTCTGAGTGAGCTAGAACGGGACAGCAGTGACAGCCAGTTCTGTATGTCACTTTCAGGGCTGGATCCATGCAGCTGTGACCCTCTGACACAGCTCTTGGCCTTCAAGAATGGCCATGGCTTTTCATGAATCAATGTTGCTGATGAATGGCCTCAAGAAGAGAAATCTCTTGGTCTTCTGTTTTCTGTGAAGGATTTTAATTTTCAGTAGACTGAACAGATTGTCTTACACTTTTATTGCAATTTTTAAAAATATTGGCTTAAAACATATTCATTCTTCCTTCTGAGCTCCCAGCTGACAATATGTGTCTCATCTGCAAGGCTTACAAAAGTTAAAGCTGTTTATTGAAATAAAAGAGAATTGCATTTTTCTTCTGACACAGCTATCTCTGTAGCCAGTTTAAACACATCACACCTCAGAAGAACACCTGTGTCATGCTACTTAACTGAACAAATGCATTTTAATGACAGACTGTGCAAAAACTCGGAAAAATGTTAGGAAACAGCTTCGTGCAGAAAAATCGAACTAATTAGTATTGTTTATGCTTTACATAAAATTGGTAGGTTTTCTCTTTCTGAAAGTATAGATTTTATTTTTGTTCAAACATGGAAAATACTTTCATTCGAATGGGCCTGAGGCCTTCAATGGTCATTCTTCTTAACATTCATTGGTTTTTGTTTTAAGCTGTCACATTCTGGAACATTCTTTTGTCAAAACAGTATTTTTCTCAGGTTTATGTTCACTCTTGGAATAACGTGTGCAAATCCTACGTAGTATAAACTCTGATCTTTTAGTTCTTTTCCTACTTTAATTAATAGATCAGATAATTAGAGACACTCCATGTACAGCAACCAAAAAAAAATCTTATGCTTTTGACCTCTTCAAACATAATGTTCATTTTTCCCATTAATCGTACCAAATACATTTTATTAAGAGGTCTGTATTGCACAGAAGGGGGTTTAAATACTGACTTCATACCAGAAAACCTTACTGCCACACTTTTCAAAATGCAATTATCAGACACCACCTATTTGAGGATCATTTAATTTTAGCAGACCTTGTTAATTAAATGGTTATACTGAATAACTTTTGTTTTAGAATTGTTTAATTATGTCACCATTACTTACTGTTACAGAATCAAGGGAAGTAGTCATGAGATTAATTCACCTAACCATTATTGATGAACCTGTGAATTAGCACCAATTTGCTGAAATGTTTTGTGTATTGCTGTTTGTGAGATGCAGATGAGTGCATACTGGCTGGCTGCAGTTTTTGCTTTCCTTGTGAGTGTGTAATTAATTTCCTTGAGCTTCTCTGCAAAGCCTTTGAATGTAAAGTGTATTAAAACCATTCAAACATCAGCTGGAGAGAATGGGCCACAAACATAAGATCCAATTGCTCAGGGGTTTGGCCACACTTTCTGTCTTAGAGAATAAGTGAAGTAATGAAATGAAAGAGCTGTTGGACCATCATAATGCAAGTAAAGCATCATATTACAGCTCTGTAGTTTGCATTGTAAGATGAAATACAAGTCTTCTGCTTCTCCAAGTAGCCAAGATGTGTTGTGTTTGAGATGAACAAAATAGTTTATGATCAGATGAGAAAAATCAGAAAGCCAAATATGACAGTAACTTGGCATTAATGCAAGATTTTCAAGATGAAATACATAGGTAGGTTAACTATGGAAGGAAGAAAATGGACATACGACCCAATTCAAAGATAACTTGCATCAATTGTATTCAAAAGAAAGTTAGTGAGGCTGTGAAATAACTTGGATAAATTAGGGGAGTGCTCTAACCGGGACTTGGAAACTTCTCTCTAGGAAGTTTCCAGTGGAAAGTATCTTCACAGCACATCATACACTTTCTTTATTTCTGTCATCCACTTGTCATAATAACAAACTAGGAAGAGTCAGAAAATGGTGTAAGATGTAATTTCTTCCTCCACCTTTTGTCTATACTATTCTCATTAAGGTCTTTGGAGGGCTACAAGCTTTCTTATACAAATGTTGACAGTATTCCGTTATGTCTTTTCTTCAATATTTTCAAACAAATAGGTATTCTTTTAAGGCTGAAACAGCACACTGAAAATTATTCTTAGGAACTCACTTTGAAGATGAAGAATTTAAGAGAGAGAGGAGAAATCAGTGAAAACCAGTACTTTCTGTAGGACAAAAATGATACAAAAGTCTCAAAGGCAGTATGAGTGAAATTACTTTAGAAAATATCCCTTTTAAAATAAAGCATATGTAAAGCACTTTCATTTGTACAGTTCCTTTCCTTCATTTGTGCTTTGGTAAAAATGTGTATAATCTTGTGCAGATAGAAAGAGACTGCTTATGAGTAGGAATACAGTGGTTCCCAAAATAACAAACATGGAAAAGCAATCTTGGTTTTGATTATTAAAATGTTTTAGAGAAGGAAGTATTTGTGGATTGTAAAATTCCTTTGGAAGAGTTCTTCTCAATCATTTTCTTTTGGGGGAAGGGAAGAGAGCAAGGTTTTCTCTCACAAACATGCCTATTTTGCACAGAGACTTCAGGAGCACAGATTCATGACACACGCAGTGTCGTGCACTTGGGCAACAACAACCCCATGTGACACTACAGGCTCAGGGACGTGGCTGGAAAGCTGCCCAGTGGAAAGGGACCTGGGGGTGTTGGTCAAGGCTGCCAATGGCATCCTGGCCTGGATCAGGAACAGCATGGCCAGCAGGACCAGGGCAGTGATTGTCCTCTGTACTTGGCACTGACCAGGCTGCACCACAAACACTGTTTTTGGTTTTCCTCACTACAAGAAAGACATAGACATGCTGGAGCGTGTCCAGAGAAGGGCGACAAAGCTGGTGAAGGGTCTGGAGCACAAGTCTGATGAGGAGTGGCTGAGGGAGCTGGGGGTGTTTAGCCTGGAGGAGGCTGAGGGGAGGCCTGATCACTCTCTACAACTACCTGAAGGGAGGGTGCAGAGAGGTGGGTGTTGGTCTCTTCTCCCAAGGGACAAGTGATAGGACAAGAGGAAATGGCCTCAAGTTTCACCAGGGTATGTTTAGATTGGATATTAGGAAAACTGTCTTCACAGACAGGGTTGTTATGTTAAAGCAATGTTAGGTTAATGGTTGGACTTGGTGATCTTAAAGGTCTTTTCCAACCTGAATGATTCTATGACTCTATGCTTTCTCTTGCTGACTAAATTGCCAGCTGCTAGATAAGAACTCCCATTTATATTCTGCAGATGTTGTTGTTCTGGCTACATAGCTGTGTTAACTATAGCTTTTTTTCAGAGTTCTGTAGTAGTAATTATTTAACACTCATAAAAGAATCAACAGTAATGTAAATATATCCTCGGCAGAGGGGTTAGAAAAGAACTGAGTCACAACACCTGCAATCAGTTACACATGTCACAGCATCCTCATAATCTTATCTAGCTCCATCTTGAAACACACAACCCTCTTCTATCCCAACTCAAAGTGTTAAACTATTCTTGAACCTAAGTGTTTCAGTAGTTGAAAGTCGTTTATGACCTGAATTGATCCCTGGTCTCTTTGTGTCCATTTGCTTTCATGTCAATGTTAACATTTAGCTTAAAATTCTATCCTCTTTGCAGGTACATGTCAGAGAGAGAACATTAGCTCAGTTTTTCTAGTGGTCTAATATTTAAGCTGCCTGTAGTTTATGGGGAGGTCAAGTGCAACTCCCATTCAGGAGCTGAATTCCATACTGTGCAGGGAGCTGATGCTCATACAACTGCTCGGTAAAACAAATACCCAGCTGTGAAAGAAATTAAGCAAAACAGGCCAACTTTACCACATGTAACCTTCAAACCAGATTACAGGTTACAGTATAGGCACCTGCAAGCCTGCAACCCAGCCATAGCATAGAAGGACCCTGAGGATAGACCATTTTCCACTTTGAACTATGCCCATTGCTTACTTAACCTCTTCAAGTCCGTAATGTATCTTTTAGCAAGCCGAAGATTTATGCATGATATTTGTAATGTCTACTCTGAATTTAGCCTGATTTTCTATGTATCATAGGTCACTTCTTTTCACCAAGATGCCCATATATGAAAGAAAATACCTTATATTTTTCTATATCATTTCTTCCAGAAAGCTGTACTGGCTTGGCTGGTACAGTTTGATCTTCTGTTAAGTTACCTTTATTATTAAAGCTGGGTGCCTAAATTCCCATTTGAATTGATTTGTCTCTCATTGATTTTTATTCTGCTGTTCTTTAAATAAATTTCCAGCATTTTCTCCCCCTTTGAGGTATTTATACACTTCAATCATTAGTTATTTTTCAATCTTCTTTTTGATAAACTAAGCAGATCTAGCTCTTAAAGTCTCCTACTGTAAGGAAATTTCCCTGAATCTCAGGTCACGGTCTAGTAGCTTTGTTCAGTACCTTTCCTAAGGCTTTAATGTCCTTTTAAAGCTTGGGTGGGGAATTTGATGCAATATCACTGAACTGGTCTGAGGAATATAATATAAAATAATAAGTGACCTTCATGCTCCTACTCACTGTTTGCTCACCAATGGATAGCACAGTAGTGCAGTGAGAACTTTACCACAGCAGTGCTGAGTGACCAACATGAATTCTGAATCCTTCTTCAGACTCAGTTTTCTCCAACTCTGCCCACATTCCCAATTAATATATCTCTTAATATCCTTCCTCTGTCTGTTTTAAAATGTTTTAGTTAAATGGCCTGAACTTAAGAAATTGTGTTATTTTCTTGCTCTCATTGATATTTCTACCTCTGTTAATTTTTTGCAGTTCTTATTTAAAAATAAAAAAAATCAATGATACTGTATTTTCTTTCCAGATTAAAGATGGCTGAATACCTTTCTTACTACAACTTCCTACAGTACCTTTTTGTCTAGAATTTAGGATGTGAGTGCTGATACAGTGAGCCATATCTTGGCTACTTCTTAGTCTCTAAGATTTATATCCCAGTGTAAATGTCCTCAGCTTGACCTAACAGTTTCTCACTTAAATATGACTTTTGGTAGGTCAGGCACTGTTGTAGACCTGTGATTCACAATGTTTCCTGTCTCAGTCCATGAAATTCCAATTTGACAGTCTTTGAGGCATGATGCGAAGCTCATCTCTCCTCAGATTTTAGGTGAACACTGATTTAGCACACAGAATACACCAAAGACAGTAGTAAAGATAGTTCTGGTGATTACAATTTTCTTTTCCTGTCTGGTTTTGTATACCAGCTTATTCTGAACAAAAATTTTTATCTCAACTTTTGATGGTGTAAATTCAGCCAGTCACAAATGATTTTTCAAATACCTTGTTTGACAATAGTTTCCATTTTATTCTTTATTTTTGACAACTACTGCAGTTAATGAAATTCTTTTTAATTGTTTTTCAAGACTTAATTTACATTGTAAAGATATTCAAGACACATTCAGGAAAGTGAAATAAGGTACTGCATTAAGTCTGAAATTTGAAGATGGTTTAAATCTTTATAACTGTTACTTATATTTACCAATCGCTCACAGGACCAACACAGAGTAACTGCCAGGGCTAGCATTCTAATTGGTATCTTTTACTGGCAAAATATGAATACACCAGAAGACTGCGATGTTATAATATATCTCCAATAAAAGACTTCAGGAAGTGGAAGCCTTCATTGCCTCTACCTGTGAACAACAATATACAGCTTTCCTTCCTGGTAACTTAAAGTTGCATAAGGACTTTCAGATAATCACAAGTCTAGTGTAGCTTACTCCTGACTGCATAACAGTATAAAAGTTTTGCTGATATTAAATTCTTGAAATTCTGCCTGTTAGAATATGCATGCAGAAATTATTTTTTAAAAATGCAACAGGTCAGAGTAAATTTAATCTAGAGGTGCACAAAGCCATTCCTGAAATTATGTAATAGTTATGTATCAAGGAGGAAGCTATGTGCATCAACATTAGAAGGAGCTAAATTCATACTTCATGAAAGGGGTGTGTGACCTTTTCTAAACACTTAGCCAGAGGCTTATGTTTCAGAAGCAATGTACAAAAAACCTGAGGAATCCTTACCATGCCAAATTTATTTTTATGTTTATTTGTAAACAGAAACCCCATACTTGGCTAGGTAGGCTTTCCTAAAATCCACTGCATTGGTCAGGTTTTCCTATATTACCAAGGCTTTTTGCTTTTAAATTTGAAGAGTATTTCACAAGTCTGTTCTGATAGATTAAATTGTTATTTGTCCAACAGTACTCTTGAAATACGTATTTTCAATTAAAGGTGATTTGAAAGGCCAAAATTCTGTAATGCTCAACCAGCTTTTACTTAGCAACACAAGCAGCTGAGAAAAAGGGAAAACATTAATTGAAGAAATATTTAGATACAAATTACAACTGATTTCTAAATAAAACTTGATTATACAAAATGTATCCATTATGCTGAATATAATGTTTTCAGAAGCAGGCAATAAAATTATTAAAGATATTCTGAGATTTTTAAGTGACTAATGAAAGCAAGTATTAATGATGCTATCATACAGAAAGGTAAATGACATTTTAAGAAAATTCATAGTCATTGCAATTACTATTTTTCCTCCCAGGTCTAGTTATATTGATATCAAAGTACCCTCTTCCATGGCAGCCTTTAAATGCAGCAACTACAGGTACAATAGATGTAGAAGAAGTTCAGAGGAGTGAAAAAAGGACCAACAAACACATTCTCCCTTCAGAGAAAGTGATCAATACTGAAGCTAAGAACAGGCCTTTCTAAATTTGTGTTCTGGAGAATTTATTTATATCTGGACTAAAAATATAAGATATATATACTATGTAGTGTAGGAATTCTACAGACCTTACAGAATAGAAATGTAAATTTCTTATAGAAGAGTTTAAGAAAGAAATTGTTCATATATATGGGTGTGTGTGTGTGTGTGTATATATATATATACGTACATATACACAGTAACTTGATTATCCTGCCTTGCAAATAGTTAAAAAGCAGCAAAGTATAATTAGACTCTCCTATGTTATTTGCTTTATAACCACATATGATGTTTTATAGAAATATAAATGAGTACTAATTGCAATAATGTGATGAATCTGATATATTCAGAATGACTGATAACAAAAATTATGTCAGAGACCAATAGGATCATTTCAAATTGAACTAGAAAAAGAATATGTTAAGTAATTCCTTTCTCAGAAAGGGAAATACTTTCTCCAGCTATGGGAAGAAATAAATAAATTAAGATAAATATTTAAATAAATAAATAGCTACTGAAGGAGAATAAACAGTTTAATTGTTTGATAATACTGAAAGAGGTACCAGAGTATTCAGAACAATTTAGAATATTCAACAATTTAGAAGTTTATGAAGAATCTAGAAATATGAAAATAAAAAGAGTCTAGAAATATGCAAATCAACTTAGACATAGAGTGCAATAAACACTAGATAAACAGAAGGAGTAAATTTTAACTGTGATTTCACTTCATATCACAATTAAAGACTTACTTGGTGTTTTTAATTAAAATATGAGTAAAGCACAGCATTCTAGAGGTTTCTATGTTCATATTCTCTGTGTCCAAACTTGTAACACTTGAGGCTTTATATGAAATAATTTTTGATTTAAGATATTAAATCCAAATTTCAAATTTGCAGATGGTTTCCTTAGTAGACTTTCTAAATGGAATTTGCCATAAAACTGTAACTTTTCATGTCCCTACTAACACAGTCTACATACACACATACCTGTATGGAATTTTGCCATTTTGGAACTCCATCCATTGTAAACAGGAAAAGTTCAGCATAGATTTTTTTATGAGTTAGAAAATTCCTAAGAGATCTACATTGTTCCCTGTGTTTACTTCTAAACAAAGACATATTTAAACACTTAAAAGAGTGAATTGGCATTAACAGGAGACAATCAAGTGGGTAATCAAAAGAGATTCACAGAATCACAGAATCACAGAATGGTTTGGGTTGGAAGGGACCTTAAAGATCAACCAGTTCCAACCCCCCTGCCATGGGCAGGGACACCTTCCACTCGACCAGGTTGCTCCAAGCCTCATCCAGCCTGGCCTTGAACACTTCCAGGGATGGGGCACCCACAGCTTCTCTGGGCAACCTGTTCTGG
>NW_010253254.1:121279-135829 GCF_000690775.1 Eurypyga helias | reverse complement strand
GACTCGCTCCAACCGGTCTATATCCTTCTGATGTTGAGGGCTCCCCAGCTGGACGCAGCACTCCAGGTGGGGTCTCAACCAGAGCAGAGTACAGGGGCAGAATCCCCTCCCTCGCCCTGCTGGCCACAACCCTTCACACCCCTTTCCAATAGATTTTTGACTAGAAGTAGGCACAAACAGCAATAGCTCTATCTTTTTTGAGACTCTAAACTCCACAAATGGTTTTGGTTGCACGATGTATCACAATGTTACTGATATATTTTATTTATGTATATATTTACTGACTGTTACTTTTTTCATTGTGTTGGCCAGCACTTGATTAAGAGTTCCACAATGATAAAGACCTTTTCTTCAGATCACATGGCTGATCTCAGTGCTGATACTCTTCTCTTTTGGCATGTTCAGAGCACACTTTAGAATGTCAGTGGTAGTTCTGCATATGTATGGAGAGAAGGCCATAGGAGATGACATTTGCCATGTGGCCTTGAGATGAAAATTTTGCCCTAAGATAGTTCCTTTAGTATGATTTCTTCTTTTTTTTTTTTTAACCACCAGAGCAGTCACTTTTGTTTTAACAGAAAACAAACCTCTAAGACACTGTTAAAGAGTATCACTAGCCAAGAGATTGTTTGATATGTTCTAATAGGGTCAAGCAAACACTGGCTGAGCAAAAAATTGGTGGTAGTAGTACTATTCTATAGATAGTATTCTATACTAAAGAATCTATAGAATAGAATACTATCTATAGATAGTATTCTATTCTAAAGACCCTCGATACTTTTAATTTCTGATCTAGGCTTCTATTACACCACACCCAGTTAAACATACCAATCCTAGATAGACTCCAAATTATGACACTCCACATGTGCAGCCATTTGTGCAAATGACATTATTTAACTCTGTGATAATGGATTGATTACTGTTGACTGGAAGTGTTATTAATCTCCAGAAATTCTGAGGAAGAGATAATAGCAACCTATAACTATGCAGCTTAGCAAAATAACATTTACATATAAAATGACAGATATAATGCATATATAATGTATATATAATGACAGAACTTATTGTTTCTATTTCTTTGCTACTACTATTTTTGAAGAATAAACTAGCTTGAAAAGCAATCTTAGCTTTCCTATTTTCGTGTTCATACAAGAATGAACTGAGTGATTGACTGTGTAAAATTAGTTTCAAGAACAAAATCTCTAACGAAACATTTTGTTCTGTTTTTTGTTTGTTTTTCCTTGCTATTAGCTTGGTAGCCACAAAGGAAACAGACAGTGCAAGATCTCGTAGCATGCCAATGTCGCCATCTGATTTCCTGGATAAGCTAATGGGTAGGATGTCAGGCTACGATGCAAGGATCAGACCAAATTTCAAAGGTAATTTCAAACCTAAACTTTCAGGATTTCATTACTTTTTCACACACAAATGCTGTTAATGGAACAAATAAGAAAACGAAGAAAAACACTTACTGGAAAAAAAAAAATGCTTTCTTTTGCCTTTCTTTGCTATAACAGTTCCTTTCAGTAGCAATATAATCTGTTCCTGTCACTTTCACAGCTGCCCAAATGCACAACTTTTGAAAATTTAGTTCCTCACTAGATCTGAACCGTCTAATAGGGTTTGTTAGTTTTTTTTTTTTTCTAAAATGCATATTAATAGATTCGAGTTCCCATCTTGACTACTATAACCTGAAGCATTCCAGAAAGCAAGTTCTGTGAAAGAAAGGCCTAATCCTCATACCTGCCTGATCCTAACTAAAAGGAAGAGTGTGTTAATGATATAACCATCAGAGGCAAACTTATCTTAGTTACCAAATGTATCACCAAATTAGACTCCTCATTCCTGTGTCCCACTTGTGCTTTGAAATGGCCAAAGGGGCCATCTTTTCTCTTGTTGCTTGCCCTCTTCTCAGTTCTCTACTGAAACTGCAGGTTCTCAATACCTGGAATTTTTCTTGGTGTGTGCTTTTTATGCACTTGTCTCAAAGAAGATTCAAACAAGACAAAGGAGATTCAAAGAAGATTGGAAGTCCAAACTTTGTAAATGATATGGTTACATCTTCCGAGGGTCTTAGTGCAAACCGTGTTACCCAGACTCAGACATGCTAAAGTACATTATTGAATGGAGGATTATTTAACCCATTCTAACTTTTGCAGTCTGAGGAGTTTAGGTGAATTTGACTATTTTCTTTTAGTATGAGAACAGTTCCCACAATATAATGAAACTATATTTAACTCTATTTCTGAAGCTTTAAATCAAGTAATCAATCTTCAAATTCTCCAGAATATGAATATATTTTAAAAGAATAAACATGTTGATATTAAAAACTATTATTTCTACTTTGCCTTAGCTGCCTCCTCCTATGCCTATCTTCTTGAGTCCAAGAGATCCCCTACGCTCTAACACTTCACTATAAGGAAGGTTTTACTCTATGTTTATTAAAAGAATTTTCCTTCAGGCAGACAGGCCTTCCTCTTCTAAGATATCTGTCACTACCATTCCAGCTTAATTCTTATTCAGAACTAAATTTTATCATTATTTAACATCTCCAAGACCCAGAAACTTAAGTGATTATGACTTTAAAGCCATTGCTATTTACTGGTTTGGCCAAAATTTTCTCAGACTGATCCATAAGGACTAAGTAAATAGTTTGTCAAATTACTTCGTCACCAGGAAGACGTATACAGTTGGTGTTCTACATATAAACTTAGTACTCAGGATTTACAGCAGCTGGAAATGCACTACTTTTAATAAGTTCGTGATGCTGATTTTTCTCAGAAAATTATAAACATGCACTGGCAATTCAAACACATCACTGAAAGATTCACAACAGTGATCAATATCCCTGATGACCACACAGAATAAGTCCCTTGGCACAGTGATCAATATCCCTGATGACCAGAATAAGTCCCTTGGACTTTCCTTGCCAGAACTGCTTTGAGGAATGTTCTAGTGCCTGGTGTCCCGGAGGCTTAACATATCAAACAATATTTGCAGAGTAATGCAAAACACTGTATTTCTAAAATTACTTTCTTTTATGGATTATAGCCCTTAAATTATTTTTCTTCCTTATTAAAATTACCTTGCCTTGTTACCACATATAATCCAACTTGCAAACTGCAGGTTCAACCTAAGGTAAAGCTGTGCTGGGCAAAAGAAGACCTCAGGCAAAGTCTAAGTACTGCAGTTTTTCTTTTCCCCTAGTGTCTTGAAGTCCTACAAATAAGTGTTTAAAAATGAGCATTTTACATCTTAGTAGTTGATCTAGCAATTGCATTTTGGAGTTTGTGATGGACACCATGCAATCACAGTCTTCTGATGGGGCTACAGTGAAGAACAGGCAGATGGTGTAGAGATTAGCAAATTCAATACAGTACTTCTTGAAAGTATAATTCAAAAGACTTAGAGCCTTGTTTCGTAACTGCTGAAATTTAAAGAGACAAAACCTAATTTGACATTGTTCTTTTCAAAAAGTGCACATTCTAAATCTTCTAGACAGATATACAGTTTGAACAAATCTGCCCAGAATGATTCAGATCTATCACTAAGAATAAGTATCTCCTTAAGTGACTTTGCCACTTTCTTACTCCTAGAACAAGTGCTAAGGCTTAATGCCTTTTTGAGTTTTTATACTGGCAACAGCTTTAAAGAAGCAGAATGAGTACTAATAAGCTAACTCAGACAACAATTTTAAATATTTTTTTCCAATATAATTCTTACATAGACAAATGTTTAACTACCATCTCTTAATCATAATTAATCTTGGTAAATGACATAATTTTTATATTTTGTATATGAGTGCTCTGCTTTCAGATAAGGAATTCTGCATATCTGTCCTTGTTCAACAGAAATAATAGAGAAGACTTTTGTTACTAATTTAGCTATGGATTAAAACAGAAAACTAAGAATCCTTTTAAAATCTTTGTTCGAGTTGCAAAATATTCCTATTTCCAGTACATCAAGCCTATAGCAAGCTACATCTCTTACTCGGTTGTTCCACATCCCAGACTATATCTGTCCCTGCAAATATGGGAAATACATCACTGTCTTTCAAATTTGGACATAATTATGTAATCCATGTGTAAAAATTCTCATGGCCTCAAGACAGTTAGAATTAACCTGGTACAAAAGAGGGGTTATATTTCTGAATTTATACAGCCCAGAGTGCACCACAGATAACAATCTATTAAGGTGGAAATTTGAGGACTTACATAGGGAAGTGTAAAGCGTTCCTTGCCGTGGTATTGCGAAACAGTTTTCAGCAATCTTTAGTTTAGGAACTTCTTAAGCCAGGACTTAACTGAAAAAAATAATTTAGATAAATATGATTGCTTCTGAAAGTGCTTTATACTTTGGGACTTTCCAATAATTTATGGCATTAAAATCATCATGTTTTGGAATAGTGAAAACTATCGTGTTTCATTTGCTTTGGATTTGGTGACTCTTTTACTGATTTTATTGCCATGTGACATATTGAGAAATGGAGCAAAAGGATTACTTCCTTTTGATCTTTACAGATTTCTATACTTCCATATCGCTCCCTACCGTAAGCTTTTCCAATGTGAAGAGCACTGTTCTACTTAAGCTGGTTTTGTGTGGCAGCCTTTCATAGAATCTGTGATCCTGGTTTGACTTCTTGACATCTCTTTTCTCCCTATTACATCCTTTTGAGGCAGACAGAGGACAAATTTTGAAGTATTCAAGACAGAAGTTCATGATCTATGGTAGTCCTTTTTTTTTAATATATGTCTTTGCATCTCCTATCTTTATTGATTAGAGAGCATGCTTACAGACAACTACCCATAGTTAATCTAGCCTCTCTTTCCTGAATTGAAATCATAAATGTGACGCCCATCAGTGAGATTATTTGGCACTTGACTGACACTGAATTTCATCAAATATTTTATTGCTTGATAACCTAGTATTTTGTGATTTTTCTTCTTGCAGTCAGCATTACGTACATCTACCCTAAATCACCTTATGCCAGAAGCAATATTATATTGCTATATCCTCTTTTCTAGGTCATTAATATTGGAATACAAAGATTTAGTGCAGATCCATGGGGAACTCACCAGCAGTCACCTCACACTTTGAAAAATGGCTCTTTATTCCTAACGTTAAATAAATTTAAAACAAAAGGTCTATAAAGTGCTATATCTCACTTCATCAAGACTAATATCCTCAAAAGACTTGGACAAAAGATCACATTGAAAAGTTTTTGAAACTCCAAATAAAGTGTTGTAGTTAATTTAATTATATATAACAATAAAAATTAATATTTAAGTTAATTATATTGGTTTTTCTACATGCTCATCTCTCAGAGAGCTTCAGTAGATCTGAGACCTGTCCTTTCAGGAAAAGTAATATTAATCCATATCTATTAATCATAGGAGTTCTCATCATTTCTGCCAGTTCGGGTGGTACAGAGGTAAGGTTTACAGGGATAAAGTTCATTGTCAGAGTCATCCACCATCATACCTGAAGTCTGTTTTTCTTTTTTAATTCAAGTTACCCTTGCTGGCCATGGTACACATTTCCACTGATAACAAAGCTGACACAGCTGGTAGCTGACGCACAATGATTCATATTTCCACAATTTTGCAAAGACTTTTATAATGTTTGGCTTCATATCACCTCAGCCTGTCAGATTGCTCCTTTTCACTTAGTCTGAATTGTCTTCTACAGTCCTCATACAAATCTTCCATCAGAATGGCTCCAGTAGTTGACACATCTAGCAATTGGGGACAAATGCTTCTACAAAGACCTCATTTAGTTCTTCTGCTCTGACCTTCTTCACTTTCATGGATACTTTTATATCTTGTCTTCTCTAGACTTCACCTTCCAGATCTTGACAGGATTCTATTTTTAATGCCTTGCAGATAGTTAGCATCGTTAGCTTTTCTGTCTCTAGTGAGTTTCACCTCTAATTTTTTTTTCTCCTTGTCTATAATCTATGTTCAACTTGCCTGAGTTCCTGTGTTTATGTCTTCCACTTTTAACAGTTTCATTTATGCTTCTTTTTGACCATGTTTTGGGAAGTTCATTTTTCTCCTTGAGAGTTTTTAGTGAATCTGCCTTTACTCATCTCCCCTGCTTTTTCTTTTTCTCTTGATCCTTTTCAGCAATTGTCAGTGTCAAGCATTAACTGAATTCCTGGAAGTATTGGATATGCTCAACAGCTCTAAATAATTAACCAAGCATCAAAATGAAAATAGTGTCCAAGTGATGCAGAGTGATACCTCCATACCTGAGAATTCTGCTCCATAGGTGTAGTCTTGTGTATTATAACGACTGAAGTGCATCCAGTGATTTCTCATTGCAATTTCATTACAGTACTTCAAAACAATAATTTCTTAGTGGGTGCTTACACCTGCAAAAAGAAACCAGATTCTCCAGTACTAAACTGGATTACTGATATAAGAATATCAAGGTGCAGGGGGGTGCCAGAAAAACCCTGTGATGGAAAAACTTTGTTTTGGCTGTACACAGACTGAAATTGATAAGAAATAATGGAGAAATTAGCATGCTCTACCACAATGCCATTTTTACAGAGATTTTCAGAGGAATAATTTCAAACCTTTTCCATGAAGAGACAATTCATTGTTCAGTCATCATAATGACTGTTCTGCCGCTACTGATTCTTCACAAATGCACGATAAAACAGAACAACAGTTGAGTGAAGACCCATGGTAACAGAAGATTCAGCTTAAATGGATTCTTAACAATTCTGTAGGTTTAAAAAAAATTACAATACAATCTAAGTCATTCTTTCTTATCCACATTTGTTCCTGTAAGCAGTAGAGATAAGAGCAGCAATAATATCTTTCTGTTGCCAGTAATGAAAGATAACATAAAAGGTAGCAGCCTTTAGTGAAAAAAGTCACTTCTTCCCCTAATTGTTGTAAGAAGTAACATATATTGCTCATTGAAATGCAAATAAAAATATTTTATACCATATATTTCAAATGGGATGTTGATTTGAGAATCATCAGTGCAAGTTTGAAATTAACTTTCTCTCTTTTTTATTGCTAGAACTGGCCAGCCAGGTAGTATACCTTTGAGAAATATCAGAAGAAAATTATTAGAAACCATTCAATTTAATCTTTTATTAAATGAGTTGTGAACATGGCATTATTTCCTCCTAAATCAATAAACATTGTTTCATAATGGTTTATTTTTTACAGTCTCTCAAAAAGAGATTATTCTGGAAAAAGGACTGGTGTGTTCTTTCTCTTGCAGGCCCTCCAGTTAATGTCACATGCAACATATTTATAAACAGCTTTGGATCCATTGCAGAGACAACCATGGTAAGATATTTTACCTCAAACAACGTTTAAAGTTCAAGCTGAATATGTTCAATGAACTCAAAAGCTAGCTAGGGCTTTTCTTCCGCTGGAACTAAATAAAGAGAGAAATCCACTTCTGAGAACAGAAAGTGAGAACATTTAATTTGGCAATTGATTTTTTCTAACAGAAAATCCATCATGATACCATCAAACACAAATAAAATAAAGCAAAGGATTGTGTTTTTTTTTTAATTTATTTGTCTGTAAGTTTTATTTGACAGTTGCAATGAACTTATTATTTTCAATTAAATAGTTTCTATAGAGTTCCACCTTTTTAACCCCAAAAATGTCAATTCATCAAGTTGCTTGTGTATCTTCTACTTTATATATATAATATCTTTTCATATATAATAGCTAACATATAATTATAAATATATCATATGTAATGTTCATTATATATTTTAGTATTTTATAATTTCACTGTATACAGTGCATATGTGAATCTATACTTTATTTAAAATATCCTTCTTCCATAGAGCTATTACACAGAGATAATACAATAACTAAAATACTGATGTGCTATATAAGATTCCATTATCAATTCTAAGAGTGGGGTAAATATTAGTGGACTGCACACTTTTTGTACATACACTTATAATTTCTCTATTAAAGAAAGGCAGAGGAAAGACTACAAAAAGACTGGAGATTTTAAGGAAATGGAGGTCAAAAGAAATAAGGAAGGAAAAAAGAGAAATCAAAGTCTAAATATAGTAAAACTAGATATTGAACCGTTAACCAACAAAAATAATGTGGATAATTTTATTTAACTGGTGAAACGTATATGCTAATAACTTGGAGTACACATTTATTCATTAAAATTTGGTGAGAGAGAAGACAGGCACTCTTTCTGCACCCAAGTGCCTCACATATTTTAAAGAAGGCAGTTAAATACCTTTGGAAACAGTTACATAGTAATTTGGGGACAGAGAGGGTTAAAATATAGAGAGTTGAAGAACTGTGCAAGTTTTTAAGATCAAGTAAATACTCTGAAATCCCAGCAGTTTCAGGGGTCAGGATATGTACTTGGAATGACAGAACATAAATGAAAGGTAATAGGTAGAGAAAAAAAAAAAAGTATATATATATAAAGGAATAATACTGAGCAAAAGCCATCCTTCTGAATTACCCCTAAGAGCAAAAATGAGACTTGTGAATGTAACCAAGAACCGGTAGTTAGGAAATCAAGAATATAAATTTTTAAAGTCAAATATTTATGCCACCTATCCCCAAAGTGACATTCACAGCTGCCTGATCTTTACTCGCTTTCAAACACAGTGGTAGATGTTACTGAGAGAGGCAGATGATTTTTTCCAGGTAGAAAATTACTTTAATTTGTATTTGGGTGCCTTGCCAGATTGCAAATCCCAAACAGATTGACATGGCATCCAAGGAGATTTATTCTGGTTCAATCAGAGGATTAAGCAATGCCCACATGATTAGAATAGTGCTCCACAACTACATTTTAATGGCCGTGTGGGTGAATCTGCTGCAAAGCAGGAGGCAGACCACAGGGTCAGTAAAGTGCAAAGATCCAGCAATTAGATCACTCTAAAAAGGGTGTTTGGAATACTGAAGTTGCTACCACTTAAATAAATTGTGCTGAATTTGGGAAGAGGGTGCCTGAGTTCGCATCTCAAGTGCATTTTCTCTCCAAAAAGTTAGAATTATACCAATTTCCTTTCAGTACAGCTTAGTAAGTTAGTACAATACTTCTATTTTATAATGAAATTACATTCTGTCTGTGTTGCCTTGAAAGCCAGTTAAAACAGTTGAGACAGACTACAACCTGTTCCAGGTAGTATGTTACAGAAAATACCAAACCTGGTCAGAAACACAGGGTTGTTCATCCTATCAGTTATACACATTCAGAAACTGGACAATTAAGCACAGCCTTGCACTTAGGTCAAATGCTGCCTTCAGGATGCTGTTATCCTGTTTATAATGTGTTCACTGATACTGTTCAAAACAGGCCCTTGCTTCCGGTCAGCAGCTGTTGACCTCTCAGAGGCTCAAATCTACCTTTGCAGAAGAAAAATAAATACTGATACCGTAGTCCTTAACATTCATGTACCTATGTCTTAATATTTATTAATGTTTATTAATCGTTATGCATATGATGACTTATTAGAACAACTTATTAGACTCAAAAAGGACTTTTATATTCCTGATACTTCTTTTTTCCAAACTGTAAATGAAGGAGCTTATGTAAGCAACACGTGCAGAACAAAACCTGGCCATTAAGTGGTACCTTGTAGTTTTGCAGGTATTTAAAGCTGCCAGGGGAGTAATGGGAGATGCATATAATCTGTTAGCTTCAGAGAAACCCGAGCAGATGAAGCTCCGTGCACTCTTGGCTGTCATTGTAACTGCTCTTGGCACTGCCAACCTCCCTCCCTGTGTCTCTGGTTCCCCAGTTCTCTACGGATGACCAAGATCTTTGAGCTCCCCCTGCTGCCTCAGTTAGGTATAACACAGTAAACAGAAAAAAAACCCACGGAGTAAAAAAAACCCCAAGGTCGGCAGCGAACTAGCCCGGTGCCAGGGTTAAACTACCGGCCTTCGCAGATCTGAGTGAGGAAGAGGAGTCTGTCAGTGTGCGATGGGAGCTTACAGTGTGCAGCGGGAATCCGTCTTCACGCGGGCGCATCCGCGCTGCTTTGTGCTTTTACAGTGCCGTCTCACTGATTTGGAGAAATGCCAAACCAAATAAAAGCAGCTTAATTTAGTTTACAGCTTATTAATTCTGCAAATTGGTTCTTTCTTTCATTTTTCTTGGATTTTTTCCTTGGTTGGTTGGTTGGTTTTTTAACTTTATTTCAACTTCTTTAGAGTATGGGTTACAGTTATTTCATATCCCTTTTTTTTGTCTCAAAAGACAAATCGGATGGTTCACAGTGCAGAACAGGCATGGCTAGAAAGCTGTCATTCTAGTTGAACCCAGGTTAATCCAAGTGATCATATGAGGAACTTAATTTATGTCATGCATCCTCTGAGGAGGCAGAAAAAATCCTGTAAATCACATAACTTAAAATTCCCTAAAGCAAAATTCCATCATTGGCACCACTTAGGGTCCAGCTTTGCCAATCTTTCTGTGGTTTTGAGCCGAATAGTAGTACCAGATCTGTGCATGTCTCAATGATATTCACACGCATCCTCTAGCCAAGTAAAACTCCTATTGCTTCACCCATCTAAAGGAAAACCTAGGTCCAGTCTTTCATTTTGCACATGATGCTGCTATTCTTTTTTTTTACATGAAGATATAGGAACCTTAAAGAATAAAGATTTTTAAAAAAATGTGGTAGCCCAGAATAAAATTACTATTTCATTATATGACATTAACATAGATAATTAATATGAATTAACATCAGAAGCTTTTTATTTAAGGTAAGTAGTGACACATCTAAGCGCACTTAACCTTAAAAATCTGATTGCTTGATCATGTAAAGTTAAATGTATATTGGAAATATAGGAACTATATCCTACAGGAAACCACATCCTCCTTTTTTATTGATGCAGTGGAACTTAAATTTCAGGTTTTATCACAACATCCTCGGAAGTTCCTTACGGAGTTTCTCTTTGTAACCCAAGCTGTGCTCAACTTGTATTTGCACTGTATCTCCCAATGCTAAGAGATTTCCTCATTGTTAAGAGCAGTGTCATATATATTGTTGACAGTTACCATAAAAAAAAAGTTTATTCGGTCTTACAGTGCGAGAATAACATCACTGACAACATTTTCAGCTTACAAATGTTCAGAGACAAAATACTGAATGCATGAAGCAAAGGCTACAGAATATTTAGGTTATGGGGCAGATAGTAGGCCATACTAAAAGCCTCCTTTTATTCAAGTAAATATGACTGACCAACCTCCTCAAGGTTTTCCGAGTTTTAAAGGTCAGGAACAACACTGTCATCTTAATGCAGATTTACAGCAATATTTAATAAGTATGTATTAATATGCTTAGCATAATACATATGCTGAAAGTGCGTTGAAAGGGACTCTCACTGAGAGACCTAATGGCAAATGACAACAGTGCAGACGATTAACACATTTAAAGCATGTCTGTTATTTGTTCCTGCCACGTTTTTGCTGATGGGTATTTCTTGACTTTGCCTGAAGAGAACTGTTATCCTGAATGTTGTTAGGAAGCAGGTGAAAGATCTGTTCTCCCAGCACTAGGGAGATTATCTTACATTCACAAATAAAATGTGCTTTAAATCTACATTAACCCATTCTTAAGCCATCATAATTACACTCCTTTCATGAGTCACAGCTCTAATTTATTAGCTTCATCTTTCTTCAAGTGAGTATTTCTGTTCCTGTTCCATTCTATGTATTCTGGGTCGTCTTTAAACCAAGTACTTGGAAGGAGCATTCATCTTTTCTACATTACAAAGCTTAATGCTGGAGAGTTTCACCAAATTTTTCCTAAATTAATAATGTGGTTGATTGTCTCAAATACAAGGAAATATATGCCTTCCTTTGGTGCAAATATGCTGAAAAATTCTGTGTAACTGTTTTAGCAATATGTTGATACTCATGGTGAAAATACCCTGAAAAATTCTGTGTGATTTTTATAGAAAGGTGTTAATACTGAAGTGATGGGCAGAAATATCTGCATTGCACAAAGTTTATCTCAGACGAGTGAACATGCAATAAAGGCCACTTTACCATTTCAAAATTACAAAAAAAAATCACTTTTTTTCACTATTTGACAATTAATTCCCTTCTATCAAGAGACAGAAAAGTCAACATATTGATCTTGTAGGCATTTGAAAGGGTGATTATTTAATATCCTTTATTTTATCATAAACTTGCCTCTGCCACCCTGAGCATGGGTCACAGAGTCAGAAGTAGACATAGGTTTTTTCAAATTCTAGCAGGTCTGCAGCTGTCCAGTTTGTTACATGACCAGATTAATCCATGCAAATCCCCCTTGAACCTGCATTCTAAGCAGACAGCATCATATCACCCTCCCAGGACACAGCATCTGGTTTTTTGTCGTACAGAAATTCTATAGGACGCAACCAACATGTGCTTGAAAAAGCACATTGAGATTCCCTACTAACACAGAAAATCATCCTTACACGAGTTCGAAATGAAGAGAAATAGTCTCACTGCCTTTCCTGACCTCTGGGAAGCTTATGAGGACGATTGTGTTATTCTGTATATTTTCCTAACCTTCTCTTTCTGTGTTATGAGAATATTCCTGGATTCTTTCCTGGCATCTATACCAGAATTTTTTTCTCAAGAAATGACTCCAGCCTTTTGGGCTTCTTTTAGGACTGCAAAAATAAAATAAAATCCAATTTTTTTTTTTTATTCCTTTGATAATTTATAAATTATTCAAAAAAAAAAAAAAGACAGTGTTTGTATTGGATCATTCCAGAATTAAATTCCAGGAATTTCGTCAGCAAATGTGCTTTGCACTGAAGAAAATAGTTTTCACTATTATGTTTGGTTTATGTTTG
This sequence comes from Eurypyga helias, assembly GCF_000690775.1. Lineage (NCBI taxonomy): Eukaryota > Metazoa > Chordata > Aves > Eurypygiformes > Eurypygidae > Eurypyga > Eurypyga helias. The sequence goes on along the minus strand of NW_010253254.1, from coordinate 123,008 downwards.
GACTAGCAAAAAGACCTGATTAAATTGATTTTTAAAAATTGAGAGAAGCAGCTTTGCGTTTCCTGGAGTTGATGGCCTTTGCAGAAGCTGGTGCCATATTTCTTCTGGTCCCTCATGGCAGTGTTTTTTAAAGTGTTTTCAGAAACAACCCTCCAGTGAGTTATCAGAATCATAGAATCATTTAAGTTGGAAAAGACCTTTAAGATCAGATCCAACCATTAACCCAGCACTGCCAAGACCACCACTAAACCATGTCCTTCAGCACCTCATCCACACATACTTTAAATACCTCCAGCTATGATAACTTAACCACTTCTCTAGGCAGCCTGTTGCAATGCTTGACAGCCCTTTCAGTGAAGAATTTTTTCCTGATATCCAATCTAAACCTTCCCTGGCAAAACTTGAGGCCATTTATTCTTGTCCCACTGTTTTCTAAGTTACTTAGAAAAGTTACTTTCAGGTAGTTGTAGAGCGTGATAAGGTTCTCCTTGGGCCTCCTTTTCTCCAGGTTAAACAACTCCAGTTCCCTCAGCCACTCCTCACAGGACTTGTGCTCCAGACCCTTCACTATCTCCATTGCCCTTCACTGGACACGCTCAGCACCTCAATGTCTTTGTTGTAGTGAGGGTCCCGAAACTGAACACAGTATTCATGGTGTGGTCTCACCAGTGCTGAGTACAGGGGGACGATCACTTCTCTAGTCCTGCTGGCCACAATGTTTCTGACGATGACCAGGATGCCACTGGCCTTTTTGGCCACCTGGGCACACTGCTGGCTCATATTCAGCCGGATGTTGACCAACACTGCCAGGTCCTTCTTTGCCAGGCAGCTTTCCAGCCATTCATACCCCAGAGCGTAGCGTTGCGTGGGGTTGTTGTGAGCCCAGTTCAGGACCCAGCACTTGGCCTTGTTGAACCTCATACAATTGGCCTTGGCCATTGATCCAGATCCATCTGTAGCGTATTCCTAACCTCAATGAGATCAGTACTCCCACCCAACGTAGTGTCATCTACAAATGTAATGAGGGTGCACTCAATCCTTTTGTCCATATAATTCATAAAGATATAAAACAGAACTAGCCCCAGCATGGAGCCCTGGGGAACAGCACTTGTGACCAGTCGCCAACTGGGTTTACATCCACCACAACTCTTTGGGCCCAGCCATCAAGCAATTTTTTTACTCAGCATTTGTCAGACAGCATTTAGTCAGTTGCTTTTCTGCCTTCCATTTTGTCCTTTAGGTCCCACTCCCTTTCATTGTTATTCCTCCTATACTGACAAGCAGTTTCTCAGCAGGTGCCCAACATTTTACAAACAATTCCGTTTCCTTTTTCATTCTTCATATGTTGGCTGACCTCCATTAGCTGTTTTTCCATGACTTCCCAATCATGTCAATAATCACAAGCACCTTCTTATGAGAATCTGGGACTCAGGCTTATTCCAAGCTTTCATAATCAGTCATGCTACTTGCCATCCTGCTGACTATGCCAATTTGTCGTGAATGAATGGGTTAGGCTGCTTTAAAAAATCACCCTCAAAGATATAAGAAAAAAAATGTAATTTTAATATAAATTTGTGAAAAACACAACAGAATTCAATGGCAAGGCTCACTCTATCACATCTTCAACATGGAAAAAGCACAGAAAAGGGAAATCAAATTAGAATTGGGTTAGAATGATTTACATATAGTTCGGGGGAAATAGAGTTGTCATCAGGTCGGTGTGATTTAT
>NW_010253254.1:119444-121263 GCF_000690775.1 Eurypyga helias | reverse complement strand
AAAGAGGAGGAGGGAGACCCTCCCATTTAGTCACAAGATTCAAAGTGGACCTCCTTGCTTTTTAACCACCTTCTCAGAGAGGAGTCTAAGTGCACCTGAGCCCAGTCCTAGTCCCAGACTTAGCCAACGGTTCATGTGTAAAGGCATTAGGCACAGGGATCTCAGTGTGGTGATTATATATCACCACACATATGAGTTTGGGGTTTGCATAAATTTGGAATAGCAGCAATTTAAAGTGGAATAGCAACAGTTTAAAAGTTCATTAACACTATTAAGATAAATCACACAATTGATTATGTAATTTTCTAGCAAAGCTTAATTGTCAGTGAATCAACACAACTTAATTAAAGACTTAGCAAAGATCTTAAAATCAAATCTCATGCACACACACAGATTGTGGAGATAGATATAAGGATAGATATAAATAGGTTTACATATTAAAATTTCCCCTTGAGTTCAGTGAAAACATTCACATTGGACACCTTTGCATCTCTCAGTGGGTGAAGAGTTGAGCCTCAAGGAGTGAAGGTTTCAGCCCAGGTCCCATTGTCAATCTTCGACAACGGTCCCCCAATTTTGCAAACTTGGGAGTTTAGTTACTAAAGTCTAGGTATGCTACATCCACAGCCTTTCCCTCATCCATCAAATAGGTTACCTTGTCATAGGAGGAGATCAGGTTAGTCAAGCAGGACCTGCCTTTCATAAACCCACGCTGATCACCTGGCTGTCCTGTACGTGCTGCATGATGGCACTCAAGATGATCCCAGGGAGCAGCAGTGTTCATTCCTTGCTTGATAGAGTGTGATTATGTTATTTGAAAAGAGACTCAGTTACAGGGGTGGTTCAACATATTCTGTATGTTTGAAAGCCTAACTATTCAACATGGATATATAGAAAAACAGAAACATAAACTATGAATAGAGACATGTCATTAAAAAAAATGAAAAAATAATCTTATTAAACATTAGGTTTCTTGTCTGTCTTGTAAAACAGCAACCCACCAACTCAAGACCAAGTCTCAGGTTTATTTTAGATGGCATCCTGAGGCCAAATTCTGTTGAAAGCCCTAGAGAGATGGTGCAATCTTACCTAATAAGAATGCATTTGTCAGAAAAAATACTGAAAAACAAGCAAGGTCTTATTTTCAGGTCTCAAAACCTGCCATTTCTAGACATCCTTTCAATGATTTTTGAAGAATTCAAACTTCCTTTATGAAAGGAAAGTATTTCATGCAGTCCACATCTGTAGATTTTCTGCAAAGTTACAGTCCAGAATAACAGATACTGTAATAACAAAATCTTCTTGAAAAAGTTTTGGACGCTTTCAATAGCTTTAAATGAAAATACTGACATAGAGGATCCAATTCAGTTGTTAGTGTGCATTTGCAGTATTAATGGAAATATAAAAGGGATACAAGAACTGAAAAGGACTATATTCTATGTACGAAAAAGTCATAGGTCTGAAGTATGTACAGCAAAACAGAAGTTCAATCTGACAGTTTTCACTGATGGTTTCCATGCAAGTGGCACAAACAGAATAAATGTGTGATCCTTTTTCAAAACCAGATGCCTTTAAAGCAGAATCTAGAAACATAATATATCAGATATTTTCAGCAATGAAATGCTTAAGTCCTATTTCAGTTATTCTGATTTGTAAACAAGATTCATTTTTATGGTTGTGACACATAATTTATTTCAAGGTGGTTTTGGAAGAAGATGAATTGGAATTGGCTTGGTAGCTGGGTCACAGCCAAGTTCTGGAATGTTTTCTGGAACTTAGAGCTGAAATTCAATGGGGTCTTTATGCAATATGGAGAATA
>NW_010253254.1:99817-119420 GCF_000690775.1 Eurypyga helias | reverse complement strand
TTCCCTACTCATATAAACAGTTCATCTGTATCTAAATACCCATCTATAATGGTACATGACAATTTCAGACCTGTGTGGTGCTGTCAGGGTTTCCAAATATTACTTTTATTACTTATTGCCAACAGGCAAGAGGTAGTATCTCAAGTTTCCAAACATGCAAGAAAAGTGTTTCTAGACCTTGGTACATGGAGGAGACAGGCATTCTGAGCTCATGTAGAAAAGCCGTAAGTGGAACTGACAACAGTTTTTCCAATTTAAAAGCAGACTGATCTTTCCCGATTCTATTTTTGTGGGGCTTGTTCCATTCCTACAAATTAAATTGATCAAAGAGAACTGCATACAGATTTTTAATAAGCAAACACTGATCATCTTTCAACCTCAATTTTAGCAGGTTTTTGTCACTTTTTAATAAAGACTAAGACATGATTCTTAAACACTTTGCAACTCTTGGCCAATACGTAAATCCACAAATACATGTTTTCATTAATAACAACAAAATATTAAACGGTGAATAAAATCTCTAAGATTCTTCATGAAAAACAACTTGGAGTTTAGAGTCTCAGCTGTCACATGAAACATGGAAAATAATCCACTAACTCAGGCCTCATGCTGAAAGCTGAGTGGCTGTATCCACTCATTCAAGCTGGGCATTCCCAAACTCTCTATTCAGACACTACCAGATGGCTACAGTATCTTCTGCCTTTACTTCCTAATCCAGGGAGAAATGTCAAATCAGGTATATGACTATCTATAACAACTTGAGATCCCAATTTTGTAAATGTTTTAAAACACATCAGTCAGAGATTGTTTCAAAGGTCTAGGGAACAGGCAGCAGTAATAGTCTTATACTTGTTTGCTGGGCCATGTTTTCTTAAATTACAATACAATTACTTACAATATGGGAAATCCAGCTTCAAATATTTTTTACCTCATTTGAAGAAAATACTTAATCCAGGCCTGCAGTTTCCTTAGTACTCTAAGCCAAGGAGTAATTGTTCTGTTTTATCTAAAATAGAGCAGTAGTTACCAGGATAGTTATTATAATCAGTTCTTCCAGCCATACTATAGGAAATAATTTTCTCACTCTCTCTGATCCATTTTAACAAGCATTTTTAAACATTTTACAAACCACTTTGTACATTACAGAAAGCCAAACAGCTCAGTTTCAAGACACCAAATTTTCCACTTCCAAATATCTACGTATTGCAGTAATTAGGAAAAGAGGACTGTAAGGGACCTCCTTCATGATCAGTGAAAGCCGTTGCTACTGCAGACAATTTTGGTTTATAATTCTATTCATCACCTGTTCTAATGTTGTCTGAAATCCCAATGATTCCTTATGAAAAATTTCTCCAGAATCTTTATGTCTTCATTCCAAGGGAGACATAGCCTTTAGCCAAATTTTTATATCCTCTGTTTAGCCAAAACCATCTGATCTTGCTCAGAACAACTGCGGAAAAGTTCACACCTCTTATTACCGCTTACCTACGCTTGCTTCCTTTGATTATTCTTTCTCTGACTGATCTTTTACACTTAAAGGAAAAGCCATGACTTATACAGAGCTGTTCTATAAAAACCTATGGCATTACTCCACCCCCTCCAGCTTTTTTCCCACTTGCTTTTACACTTCTATATAAGCCTTTTCAATCTGTTTGAATAGCAGCTATCAGCTTAGCTGTTGCTAAAGGTCTATATCCTGCTATAACAATTACAGCATTACCCAGAAAAAGCTGTGAAGATTAATTTGCTGAGATCCACTCAGTCACTATTGTAGAAAATCTGAGGATCTGTGAAAATAAGATTGTGGCATCACTACATAGCTCTGTTAACACTGTATGAGGTGTGCTGTTTATAAAGTTTCACATTTTCTTGCAATCATAGAACATGATTAATGCCATTGAGGCTGTGATTATGCACATTCATGATACTTTTTTAATTTATAAGGACACAGATACAAATGTAAAGACATTGCAAAATAAAACATATACATATATATCTTTAGTGAAGCTGTATATTTAAGCAATGGAAATAATTGTCATCATGATATATGAGGATTTTGTCCTCTAACTCCCATTAACGCTAATAGGAGTTAAGTCCATAAATCCCCATCACTGTAAGAATATAGCCTTTCTCCCTCATTTTTCCATAAGCCTGCAATTTACTAAGACATTGTTTACAGAAACAAACCATAAAATTAATATGAATTAAGAAAATAAAGGATTTTCAGATTGTCAGCTTTGCTTCTAATTTCTGTTGTTGAGTCTAGTAATGTGCTGGAAAAGTTCTCCAGTACAAACACCGTATATGAAACATTAATCTTGAAATTCTTTCCTTGAATAAGTTTGAGTTATTTTGGCATCATTTAAAAATCCAGTTCTGCTCTCATGTCTTCATTCTATTATGAATATTTGATACTTCATGACCTCTGGGTGTGCATTTTTAATTACAATAGACAAAATAATTACTCAGAAAAGAGTGATCACTCTCGAAAGATCTGTGCACTCATATTTTTTATACATCATATCAACATTGCAAAGACATATCCTAAATTATATACAAAAATGTTGAAAACATTTTATAGTACTTTAAAATAAACAATAAAATCATATAATTTATTAAAAGAGTTTGCAAGAGTCTGTTTACCACGTAGCCCTTTTCGTTTTCAAAAGTGATTACACAGCATGCTATCAAATATGGTGATTAACAACTGGTAGAACAAGAGGTATTATAAGACTGTGATTCAGGACTTAATATTCTTTAAAAGTCAATACGATTACAACAGATTGCATGCTGATATGCACTGACCTGCCCTTCTTAATGTCATTACTGGTACTACAGTGGTGGTTCCAGATCTCTCCCTGCTCCTCCCCCTCCTCCCCCAATCCTCCTACATTCTAATGCCAATGTACACAAGTAAAACTCAATGTTTGGTTTCTTCAACAGCACAAAATAAGACTTATGACTTCCGAATCTGTCTCATCACATAGTCCTCAGCAGGCCCGGTCATCTCCTGCAGCACAAAAATTGGGTTCTGTACCTTCTCTCTCTCACAAAGCACTTTCCTTTGTCCCTTCAGCTAGTTGACCATCTTACTCATGAAGCGCTACCCTGCCATCTAGATTCACCAGACAGTTTTTTTTAGACAGGGTTCTACAGCTTGTCACCTTCTTCCCTCTCTCCAGATTGCAAGTAATCCCAGTTTACAGGTTTATCTGCTCCTCTGCCTCAAATTCTCCAGCTTGCAGAGGCTTTTACTTTCTCAACAACTTCATCCTGGGCTTTCGGCACAAGGAAGATAGCAAAAATCACCTCTCTCTTGCTGCAGCCTTCTTCACAGTCCAGAAAACTCCCAACATGCCAGCCTCTACAAAACACTATCAAACCTTAGGAGCAAATTTAATCCCATAGCCTTCTTTCCCAGAATAACAACAACCAGCTACCTTCTCAAGGTATTTCTTGTGGGAGACTGTGAACCAGTGTGAAAGATATTGATCAAACACTTTGTCACAATCCTGAAGATATTGAAGGTGAATTAAAAAACACATATATTGAATACAGGTTACTGAGAAGAAGTTTGTATTCATTATTTCTTCTTTACCTGTTTTTAATGATAAAACAATAATCTCCAAAAGCACTTCTGGAGAATCTGAATTTATTCCCTTGCTTTAAAAAATAAGTGGTCTTTACAATTCCTGATCTCATAGTCAGTAGAGTTCTTTTGCAGTTAACAGATTTCCAAAATGTAAATGTATTGGAACATATGAAAGCTAATTTATTGGCACAACAGGATTAGTTAAAGAAGATTTCTAGTCTGCTTTCCATCTCCAAACATTGTGTGCTATGACATGTGCAATCTCTAATAATATTCTCTTTACTTGTGTTATCTTCTTTTAAAGATTTAAATTAATTGAGGGGTTAACTACTTGTATCTTCTTCAATCCTACTAGGAGTCAAGATACTGAAAATTTGATGTTTCTAGTCAGTCTTCATTAGTTCCCTTTTTTTGCAATATGTTTTTCTTTATTTTTGAGAACATTATGAAACAGGCTATTCTACAGTTTCAAAAAAACGGAATATATAAGATAGAAAATGTGCATGTGTTGATAGGATGTATATTATATATAATACAGTGCATATCTAAAAAACAATGTTTTTTTTCAAACTGTATGTTTATAATTTAAACTGGTTAAGTCTTTCATTCATTTTGGATAATTGTAACAAAATTTTTAAAAATTTATACTAGACCTTACATCATATCAAGACTGTTGTTTTTTTTGTAGGGAAAATGTTTCAGGTTTGTGCCTGCAACTACTGTTTTTGTATGACTCTGGTATTACAAACCATAGCATTTGAGATCTATCAAAATAAGGTTAGGATTGCCTTTTCAATGAGTAACCTCTACTTATAGCCTCTTCATCATGGACCTCGTGGAAGTCTATGAACTTGGGATTTCTTCTTTCTCTCCTGTTACTCATCTAGACCCACACGCACTGGTTCACAGTTAATTCTTCACGAAACGAGCAGGTTAGCAAAGGAATATTGAATCGAGTTTGCACCTGTTCACGTTTTATTTAGTTGACTCAGTGCATTTAGTGTTTTTAGAGATGGCCTTAATAATCCCTAAGAGTCCCTGGGTTATCTAGGCTGGTAGACATATCATAGGATTACAGGAGACATGCATCTTTTTGAACCAGCAGCCAAAAGGCAGGATATCTTAGGGCTTTTCAAATGCCACTCGATGTCTCTGGGTAGACAAACAAATTGCTCCCTTTCTCCTCAGTACTGGTACAGTTCAAATCCACATTAACTTATGCGTGTTGCCGTAGCATCAGTGTAGAATGTCTAAAACATTATTTTCCTGACAGGAAAATACTTTTGGTGTGATTCATGCCTCTCAGAAGATTTAAAGACAACTCATATCTGATCAAGTTTGTTTAAAGTTAGAGATATATCCCTTCCCACAGACCGTTTTAGCAGGCCCTGGAATAAGCAGGCCCTGCTGCCGAACTTGATTTAGTTCAGCTTTACCTTTTATTTTACCCTATTTACCATACACTAGTCAATGTTGTATTTACCTACTGACAAAAGAAAGGCTGCAGGAAAGTTAGCATGGAATTCCCAAATTCCTATTTGATCTAATTATGTTGTATTTCCCTGAGGAGATGAAACAGAGGATGGTTTCAAATATGTTTTCAATAAAGATTTCTACTATTAGCCTATTCAGTCACACATTGAAACCAGTTAGATTTTAAGTGCTAACACATAAAATGTATTAATAACAACATGCTATATATAGCACCAAAAATTCATCTGAACAAATGAATAATCCCAGAAAACCTCAATTTTTCACTTAACAAGAAATACCGTTTGCTGTTAGAGCAACAGTCTCTTCAGGAGTACATCATCTGTCTGCAGGAAAAAAACCAAACCCAAAATCTTTTGTCAACTGAGAACATGGGAAAGATCACCAAAGACAGAGGCTTAGTGCATGATGTTTGTTTCTGTAATTGTCATCTCCATTTTCATCTAATCCCTTATACTACCATTTGTTTCTGTAATTGTCATCTCCATCGCTTGAAAGTGCAAACATTTTAAAAGCCCCTGAGCTAAAGCTTAAACACACAATTATATTGAACATGTTGCAAAATGTGATTTTAGTGTAATGCATTCAGAGTTGGGAACACACAACCTCCATTAAGAATGTAAGTAATATATTAAATCTGCAATTACTAAATATTCTAGGACATGCAATCAGAGCTGTGACAAATGTTATTATACAGTATTGTCAGTACTGTGTTTGATTAATTTTTTAAGACTAAACATCCTAGATATTAACTAGCTTTGATGTTTGATACAATGCTTATTTGTGAGCATAGAAACTAAAATAGAACCATTGTTACTGATAATAAACCAGAAAAAAACCCTCAAGATTAAAATTAACTAAAACTGGCCCTTCTGCAATGTTTCCATCTTAAAACCAATGGAAAATACGTAGATTTTCTAGTACTAGAAAATAGTTTCTGTTGAACTAGAAAGTTTTTGAATGTTTTGTAATAAAGACTAGGGAGTCAATATTTAAAAATCAAGGATTCCTCACAGAAACTACTGACTATATTCTTCTTTTAGCTCTGGATTGAATGACAGACTGCTAGCTCTGTACTAATAAGCATCCTGTAAGTCATCCCATACTTTCAGTGAGGGAAAGACTGAACTGAAGCAGTGACCGAACAGTTCTCATCCTCCAAACTGTTGGCAGGAATGGTGAATGAGATGTTACTCAACTCAGAAGAAAAGAAAGCAAGTGACATTTGTGTGTCCCAGGCAGAAAGTTAACAGGGGTCATATCACTTCAGAATTCAAGGTTATGAAAGCAGGATACACACCTAGGAAGAGCACTTGGTGCACAAGTAGTGTATATACTCATTTGCTGAACTCCACATTTTTGTTTTGTAAGAGAAACTGCGACATCTGATGTTACATGTAGCAAATTTGAAGTTCCAGTTGTAACTAGCTAATTGCCAAGTAAATACTAGTTCTATTGACTTCAATATGAGTATTACTGGGAGTTGTTTCAGTTAAACCCTACAAAGGAACTAGGGAAAATTTAAATAAAACTTAAACAGAACTATTCACAGGACACTCATCTGCATACCTAGTAGTTTGGATTGTAAGAGAACAAAAAATGATAAAGAAACAAAAACCCCAGAAATACTAAGAACATTAAAGAACATCTTAAAATCTGCTTTTATTCATCCATTGTCAAAGAAAGTGACAGCTCTTCATCAAAAATCTATCTCCATCAACAATCTTTTCTGAATAAAGCTTCCTGAGATCAGAAGCAAGTTAGCCCTCATCTAAATCCCAAACCATGTGGCCAGTCCTACTTAACGGAGGGGGTAAGAGCACCCATCATTTTCAGACTAGTCTAGGATGAGAGCTGTTATCCAGCAGCCAAAGAGGCCTTCCTGTTCATCCTCAGCATGCAAGAGCACAAATCTAGAGACCCTAATGACCACTTGATGCCTCAAGTGCTTAGCCAGCTAACGTGAGGCAGGACTAGGCAGGAAAGTTTTCCATGTCTTTGTGTATGGAACCGCATACTTGTCCTTAGACAGCAAAATTGTGAGTGACAGGATTAGGAAGAAAAATTGCAAGTGGAAGGCTCTCTCCTATGGCCCATGAATGAAGACATTCCTTTCTGAAGGAGGAATCCTGTGGTTCTGAAAAATTCACAAAGTTTCTAATTACTGACAAAATCGGTTCTGGAAAGAGCTTCCACCAATGGAATGATAAGGGGGCAGATCAAGAGGAAGGATTCTGTGAGTCAGACAAACTCTATCACAATCAACAGTGTATCTACATTGCTTCTTGTAATGAATGTCTTACAGCTATTCAGTAAAGAAAAACATGTTCTTGGGGGTGTTTGGCATCAGTCAAATCTTGTTACTCTGACACAGATTTGACATGTCAATTAAAGTTAAGTACTCAGCGATCAATTTAAATCACAGTTAATTTCTCTTTAGCTGCTGTGGTAAATCTCTGACAGATTAATGAGTTAGAGTTAATGGTGGAGCATAGAATCTATTCCAGTTTTTTTCCTCTCATTAATTGAAGTGCCATACAGCATAGATACATGCACTCTCCCTGCTGCATTTCAGACCTGTAATAATGCAAAGATGTAATAGAAGAGTCCTCTTATTTGCAATGGTAAATCATGCCAGTGAAAAGCTCGCCCATGTTTATTAGCATGATAAGCAAGAGGATGAGCCATCTCAGTGCAGCCAAAATTTATGAATAATTAAGAAGGCACTTGTCCTTAGGTTTAAAATATTTTCTCCCTCTGGTATTTACCTTTCAATATATTTATGGATGGCAATCAAGTCATAATACAAGTCCTTTGTATTACTGGCTTAAATAAAACAAGATTTTCCTGTCTAGTCTCACAGAACTGGTTATCCTGTCCAGTCCTATGTCATCTTTTTCTGCACCTTTTCTATATATTCCTTTTTCCAAATGTGTATGACTACAGATGAAGCCTTACCACAAGTAATCTCAGTAATCATAGAATTCCAGCTATTAAGCATGAGGAAATTCAGAGGAATACTTCAGATTACAAAAACTGTATTTAAATTTCTCAAATGTCAGTGTGAATTTCAAGGGTCTTTTCTGACTTTGATTTTGCATTGATATTGGTAACCTCTATGGAAAATTACCTACCAATTTTAGGGGGCTTACTTAAATTTAAATACTTGAATTTTACATTAGGTAAATTTCATCAACAGCATATTGAAATCTTTAGCTGAATAGCTTTTGGTCCTGTCTGAAATTTTCAGATATGCAAAGGAAAACGAAGGAAACTCCATCAACCTACAAAAAGCAATTATGTTATCTAAAGTGCAGCCATAGTGCTTAGGGCCAGTGAACAAAGTCAGAATGGAAAGATGTTATTAAGATGTTATAACCACAAAATACTAACATGCCACAGGGCATCTCATCTAATTATACTAATCAAGGTGGCAATAAAAAGCATGTCATGCTGCATGCTTTTCAGAGACTGAGATAACAACTTTACAAAATCTCACCAGAAAACATTAAAACTATTAATGTGTTCTGTACATCGGTGAGAATGAAAAAAAAAAAAACTTGAGCGAGAAGACAAGACAATGTGTATCTATCAGGTCCCCGCATTTTACTATATTGTACCACTATAACACAACACAAAATCATCCTTCACTTCTTGTGACATTTTCTAAAGCTAAAAAAAAAAAAATAAATCTATGAGGAACTAGGAAATCATATATTGTAAAAATCATCTTAGAAACCACAAAGTAATAATAGAATAATAGAATCACAGAATTATAGAATGGTTTCGGTTTGAAAAGACCTTAAAGATCAACTAAAGCCTCACCCAGCCTGGCCTTGGACACTTCCAGGAATGGGGCATCCACAGCTTCTCTGGGCAACCTGCTCCACTGCCTCACCACACCCTGTGTGAAGAACTTCTTCCTGACATCCAATCTAAACCTCCCTGCTTTCAATTTAAACCCGTTACCCCTTGTCCTGTCACTACAGGCCCTTGTAAAAAGTCCCCCCCAGCTTCCTTGTAGCCCCTTCAGGCACTGGAAGGTGCTATAAGGTCTCCCTGGAGCCTTCTCTTCTCCAGGCTGAAAAGAGAGACCTGGAGAAAACCTGGAAAGAGAGAAGTCTAACCATTGAGGAGTTATCAGTCTGTGCATGCATATAATCTACAATTACCAGGCCTTGCTTTTGGTTGATTTTTGAGCACTTGCAATACATGTAGTTACCAAAATTAGTATACATGCATTCAAACGACATTTTTCCTATAATTTGCTGGAAACTTAATAAACAAATATTTATATTTCAGTCTTCAGGAAATGCATCTACTTTCTCTATTTTTTTACGACTTGAACAGCGTTTCTCATACTGCCTTGAAATTTACTCTTAGCAGTGTTCTTGGAAAGTCCATCATATTTCCACATTATAATTCTACAGTGAGCTAGAACAAATAAAGCAAAAATTATCTGACTACATTATGCAAAATACAAATCTACATTTAATTTAGATTGATATATTAGTCAAAATTATAATAGGATTTAGAAATGTAATACATAGAGGTCTGGCAGATTATTCATTAATGCATGAAAATTTGATGATTTGGTTCAAATTACAGCATTCAAAAGTTACGAGAGCAGGTCATAGGCAATGTTCAAATGAAGGGCATATTTTGGAAATTTGCTTTTATTTATCTCTCTTAGATGAAGAAGGACACCATATACAGGGCCTATTAAAAATGCATTAAAGAAACCAGGGAGAGTCAGGCAATTAATATCTCGAGGATTTGTGCAAAAGTTTCCATAAGGCATTCTGCCTATATTCTGTATGCTATAGGAATAGTTCTATCTGTAGGAGTATAATGAAGAAGAAATCAACATATTCTGTAAGTATTTTTGAGCAATTTTGAACGCTAATCGAAACGTCAGTACTGGGATCCAAAAGGGCCTCAGCCTCCACATGGACAGCAAAGAGCAATTACCTGACCTCCCAGTTTTGAATTTATTGAGCCCTGTGAGGCAGATGAACAATATTCTAACCCTCTAAGAAAGTTCCCCGTGTGGCTAAGGGTTTCAAGGGACAGTGGAGCAAGTGCAGATCCCACAAATCAGTCTTATCCTGTAGAACCAGGGCACAGCAGCTGCTCAGAAGATGGAAGCCTTGAGGTTATGGAAGTGGCTGTGGAAGTCACTGCAGCTTAAGTGACGATTCTTCTCTCCCCTCAAGGAACCTCCCCAGCACAGAATTATTTGAGTTAGGAGTCACCCCTCTGGGCAAATAGCATGAGAATAATAATCCTTTTGTGCGAAAAAAAATTATTTTAAATCCCAATTCTGGCAATTCAATTCTGGTCTGTGTTTGCATCAAACAACCCTACTTGTTTAAAGCAGTTAAGCCTTAGGCTCACAATGTGCAATTATAAACTGAGACGATGAATACTTGTCCTTTACACAATAGCAGTCAAACATCTCTCTCTCATTTTGATAGATTAGGATTTTTTAGTGAATAATAAGAGCCAATTTAAGTCAGACTTTTCAAGGGAGAGAACAATGAATAATATCTTCAATTGTTTTAAAGAAACATTTAACTAGGATTTTATTCATCTTAAAAGCTGGAAACAATTTAAACCAATAAACTTTAGGCAAACTGACATACAGAATAGCTTAATAAAACCTAGAACAGATCCCTCCATTTGTCTTCCTCCATTTTCATTTCAACTTTCTGCTATGCGTTTTTCACCTGTTTTGTCTTACACATATGAGAAGTCTCTTACTCTGCAAGTAATCCCACTCATAAACTCATCATATTCTACAAAGAAAAGTAAATAATTAGATGTACTTTAGGTTATACAAATTAAAATGTGAAGCCTGGGCTTGGCTGAAGTGCAGGTGAAGTCCTGAGAGCTACAGTGCTCCCACGCAGTGCCCCAGGCTTAGAGCTAATGTTTCCTTCAGTGCCGTGAGTCCACATGTTGGGACAGGCAGTAGAGCCATCACTGCTTCTACATCCTCCTTCTTCCTGGCCCTTTAACTCTATACAGGAGTTTGGAACAGGAACTGGTACTACACGGTATTTGGGATATCATGCAAAGAAATAAAGGTATTCCAGGGGGGGGAAAAAAAAAACTCACCAAAAAAAACCAAACAACCAAACACCACAAAACCTCAAGTTTTATGAACACTGAGGCACAAGCCTGTGTAAGGTTTTTTTTGGAAAGAAAAAAAAGAAAGAGACTTGTTTCTACATCTGTAAAGTACAAATCCCTGGCTCTGGTTCCATCATGCCATGGTGCTAATTATGAAAAATACAACAGCTTCTCTTATGAACTTTTTATGGCTCTTGAGGCTGTAACTAACTAGCCATGATTAAAAACAAGGGAAATTTCTTTCAGTCCTTTTCTGAAAGAGAAGTTAACAATTTACCTTTAAAAAAAAAAAAAAAAATTATGAATAAATCCTATGATTTTCCCACCTGGTATTAAGTGTTATATGCTCCCATTTGGCCAGAGACGTGTGCTGAAAACAATAATCTGAATTAATTTCATTCTCCAGTTGTAGTTTTGAGTTTCCTGTTGCCATTTATTATGTCTGTTGACATGATTCTCACAAATGTATGGCTACATGTTCCAAGTTTCATAAGACTAAATATTGATATGACACCTGAATTCCAACAGTACTCACAATTTTTACACCAGTGTGACTTTAACTAGTTATTCTAAGCACTAGGAGCTACTGCACATAGTTATTGGCCAAATTGTATTCCTCAGCATTGAACTTAATTTCCCATTCTGACTCAAAAAGTTTTTTTTTTAAATTAATATTCATTGCCTTTTTTAACAATAAACAAGTGATGTTAATTAATTCTATCCCATTCAGGTATCTTTTTTCATTAATGCAGTAGTACAAAAAGGAGTAAAATCATATAATGACAGATAAATGTTTTGTCGCTATGTCCTTAAGCTGTGTCTCATTTGTCTCAGTTCTTGGTATAATTTAATGAAATGCTAATATTGCTTCTTCTTTAAAAACAAATATTTTCATCTTTCAGAGTTTAAGAAAGTGTGAGGCCATAAATACAACGTTGTCTTTGACAGAATGTATATAGAACCCCTTAATGACTTTCAGAAGTTTGAAGCACTCCAGCCATCTTTTCGAGAAAGGCACCCTTGATTAAGGCAGAACTGTGTGTAGGAATGAAGGTGACTCCACTTGTACCAAAGCTAATTTATCATAAGGGCTTATACGATCTCCACTGTGTTTGAACAGAGAAGGAACATGACTCCTCTTCAGAAAACTGTGTTGCAAGTTACTGCTCACACACCTTTCAATAGAGAACTGAGGCACAGAAAGTCAAAGTGGTGGGTCTACAATATGTAAGAATTAGAGAGACAAAAAAGAAATTAATTGAGTTTCCCTTACAGTGGGACAGATCCTCACTGCCTAAGGGCAGGAAGTGGGAATGCACCCATGAGGAGTTGGGCAGAAAAAGGCAACTCCATAAAACTCTTTTTATGCTTGTCTCAATTTGATTTCAACACAAAGCTACTGTAGGCATAGAGTTATATGGATGTATATGGATGGCACACCGACGTTGGATTTCCTTAGCTTGAGATTTTTTTCAGTTACTGTGAAATATATCTTTTTTCTTATCCATTGTGTCCCCGCTAATGCAAATAGGTATCATGCTGGCATTCAGCTAAGTAATTCTTTTGTCATCCACAGATGTACAGGGGATTACATGGCTAAGAAATGAAATAAAAGCTAAATCCCTTTGCCTGGTAAAGCTTTGCTTGTTTTCTCTTTCATTCAGGATTACCGAGTGAACATCTTTCTCCGTCAGAATTGGAATGATCCACGTCTCGCATACAGTGAATATCCAGATGACTCGTTAGACTTAGATCCGTCCATGCTGGATTCAATTTGGAAACCTGATTTATTCTTTGCTAATGAAAAAGGTGCCAACTTTCATGAAGTTACAACAGATAATAAATTGTTGCGAATTTTCAAAAATGGAAATGTACTTTATTCCATCAGGTGAGTCTCTAATCAAACTATTGTTTTCAGACGGAAACTCAAAAGTGTGCCCAAGAATTACCCACAGATATCTTCAGTTGCTAGTCATGCAGAACTATCACTAAAGTAGTTGTGAGTGTTGGACACAGAACATTACCGTCATTACAGTTCATTGTTAATACTAAAATAGAAAATGATCCCTCATTAGGCAGGCACATAGTAAAAGTAATAAGAAAAGTATCTTTCCCATTCTAAAGTACAGATACTGAGCCTAGAGGAGCTAGGACACTTGCACAGTACAAGTAATTCTGGAGTATTATAATCTAATCTGGCCTATGTAAGAGTTTCACACGCTGTAGCCTCCAATGTCATGACAGTCCAATGTTATTTCTTTTTCACCTTTTTTGGTGAAAAAGTTACACTCCAACATGGAAACATGACCTTTTTGCAGAAACATGAGATTTTAGGAATAGTTCACTTACAGCTGGAGATGGAGAGAAAATGGAAAGCAAACTTTTGAAAAGGTTGAAGAAGCTGTAAGCACCAATCAATTATAGAAGTATTGACAAATTCTAGTTATTCTACCTCTTTTCTCCCCACTTTCTTTTTTATTAATACAGACATTAGTAGTCTTTTTGTCACTATCTTCAAAAACCTGATCTAATGAGACAAACATTGGATATGAGTATACTAATGCCCCATTAGACATGATACAGATTTGGGATTAATACAGTGAGCTGCTTTATACTAAAAGTGTAATACATTATACTTTTCAAAATAAATAGACCTCTTGTCTACTTTGTGTTTTGCTTTGCATGCTTTTGTGATACTGCCTTACTGGGTAATTGGACTTTTTGAAGAGACATCAGGAATCTGTAAAGCAGTTTGTACACAAAGAGAAAAAGAAAATGTCTGCGACTTGCGTGGATATATCAGTGGCAAGAGGGTCTCCTTCCTCCCTCCTTCCCGCACAAGTGGGCTGCATCATATCAAGCTTACACTGGGCAAAAGGATTGGGTTAAAATTCCTATGAGCATTTCATATTCAAAAGGAGGTTAGTCTGCCAGTCTGGGAACAGTATCATTCTTCAGTGTCACAATATTTATTCTGTCACTAGGAACAGATGGAAAGCTAGTAAAAAGGATTCTTTCTCTGAACCCAAGCAGAAAGTGGGGCTGAATCAATTATCTCCAGACTGAGTCTGTCTGAGAGGCACTGGCAGTTCCGTTCTAATCAAATGTAACTCCTTCTCCCTGCCCTAATCACACCAAATACATATAACACAGAGTAAGGACACCACCACTTAACTGAAGCAAATTTGAATTGCAACTTCAGTAGAATTCAGACCACGTTCATGGTCACAAGCAATGTGCAAAAAAACCCAACCATGAGAAATATTGTAATATTTAATTATAAAAGCAAGCATTAACTGTAGTAAAAGCAGATGCCAGATAGCTCCTGTGTCTCTTATGGAGGCAGAAAGTTTATGTTACCATGATTTAACTAAGAACTATCACAATTTCTGAAACAGTTGTAATCATATAATTGGCATCTAGTTGAGTTATGTGAAAGCCGTTAAACTTTTGATGAGGGGAGACATGTTAATTGCTAACGTGCTGATATCAGAAAGGAAAAAAACCAAAAATTATTTCTACTTTTGCTTTTTCCTTTCATTCCCTAATGTATCCTTCTCCTTTCATTGCATTAGAACAATTCAGACAAGAAAATAATGAGAAGGTTCTCGTTCCTAATTCTATGAATACTTAATATAAAATAATTACTGAAGCACAAAGTAAAATCCAGGTGCCTTTTCTCTGAAATGATTTGCCATGTTACTAGCCTATTAGTCAGATTTTGCATTTGAAAACATTTTTAATAGCATGGGAATAGGGCCTGGGTCTGATTTCCTTCCCTGAACCGGCCCCCTGCAGCCCTGTCACTGCCAAGTTAAAGGGAAGTTATAGCAGCAATGAATCAAGAAGCTTTTGAGAGGGAAAAAGCATGGTAAAATAAATACATAGCCATGATTGCTACCTACTGCCATTTCCATTTAGCCGCAGTGCCAAAAACAAGGGAATGGGTTTAAGAGGGAGGGATTAGAGTACAGCCACTATGGAAAAGCCTTATGTGTAAGCAATTGAACTCAAACCCCTCACGTTTTTGGAGAACTTTCTATCAACTGAACTGCTAAATGAATACAGGGCAGATTTTCACACAAGGCATTTTCTAGCAAGAAGAAAGGTACAGTCATGACCCTGAATGTTGAATAGATACCTAAACATGGCCAGTGAGGGAAAACATGTGCCTTTAGCTGAAATATTCTTTCTGTTCCTGAGAAGGATCACTCTAAAGATAAGTTAATGTACTGATATAAAATGTTAAAATACCTCTTTTGCCTATAGGTTGCAAAGCATTTCACAGGAAATACCAGGACTAACATGAAATACAAGTGCAGTTCAAAATTACAAGCATATTTCAGTCTACCATAAATAAAATAAAATGTTATCTTCAACGCTTGTGTTGACCATTTAAGCACCTTATTTTAGGACAATAACACATAAATTACTTTGCCGCCATGATTTGCAGCTGACATCTGCTATAAAATTCTCGCAAATCTGGGTAAATTTCATGTCAAGGATTTGAAATACTGTAACAGTACAATAATTTTGTTGTAGCACAGAAGCATCCTGTTGTTTCATTCCTTTAGAATTCCCACAAGGTTAGGCAGGTCTACTGAAAAATGTGTTTTTCCAAATGTCTGTAATATTTTTTTCCACATTGTCATACTGGGTTGAGCAAGTGAAATGGGTTCAGCTAATATACATCCCTTTAGAGAGCTTTCTAATGGGAAAAAAAAAAAAAATTCTATTTCTAATACTTCCAGTGTTCTCATGCATTTATCCTGTACAGTTCTATGGCATTTTTGAGGTGTATTTTTAATTTTTGTGTGTGTATGTGTGTGTTCTTTCAGATTGACTTTAATACTGTCCTGCCCGATGGATCTCAAAAATTTTCCAATGGATGTCCAAACATGTATAATGCAGCTGGAAAGCTGTAAGTTTGAATAACGTACTATCCCATAAACACTTTTTCAGGGTTTGCTATAGCTATGCAGGGGGTAGAAAGACCCTTTGCAGTGGTACAAGAACAAATTTTCAAAAAACAATCCTCTATTTTACCAAAAGAAATGCTGTGAAACATAGATGATTTTCAAAGGAAGACATTCTTTCATCCTTACTTTTCCTGAAGATCAACAGTTTTGTGTAAGTCTAAAGATACTACTAAACTTAAGTAGTCAGTGCCAGTTTCCATTATGCAAAATCTATGCATAAGAGGATTCACCATTAAGTTTTCCCTGTGTTCACACATGCAAGGGGACAGTGATATGGAAGATCATAAAGAAAACATGAGAATAACTTAAGGGAGTGATTTATGTGAGTTATGTGAATATCTTGAAATCAGTAATAACTGTGTCCTCAAGAGGTAAAAAAAAAATGTATAGAGTCCCTGCTCTTCAGATTCCTGCCCGAGCTCTTCAGCATGCTGACGTTATAACTACATAGGTAGTTTTACCAAATCATCCTAGAAGGGGTTATGGAATGGGTTTATTACAAGAGAGAGATGCAGAAGATTGCACAGCATGTATACATATATGCCCATGTATCTACATAGGGTATGTCACTTAAACAGCCCTCACCCCCTGGCAGTGCCTTGGATCAGTGGAACAGCCCCCAGAAAATCAAGGGAAGGGCTGTATAGCCCTTGAGCTATGAGGAAGAAGTCCATACAAGGTAACATCTCCCTAGGGGATAAAATGTGAGTATGATCTGACCGTCAACCATAACAACAGAAAAATTTCCAGCACCTTCTAAAGACTCTAGGCTTAAAGGAGTTTGTAGGGTCACAGAGAACTTGACACTGAGAATACCCAGCAAAACACAGAAAGAAAAAAAAAAAAGACCTGATAGCTTTCTAACACAGAGAAGGCCTGACAGCTTGACCAAACCTGATGTTACACTAGAATTTCGATGGAAAAAGCAAAATTACAACTCCTTGTGGTTTAGATAATTTCTTCATAAAGCCCTATTTGCATTATACAGAAACATCGTGAGGGGAGCACCTATTTGCATTATACAGAAACATCCTGAGGGGAGCAGAGGAGAAGGTAAAACCAGCTTAGGCAAAACAGATTTTGCAGAATTATCTTTCAGTTAAGAGCAATATTTTTTATGTTAAATAGATTTAGTATTTGTTAACTCAAGCCATCATATATTGTACTTATCTCTCTTGATATCTCAGAACATAAAAGAGGATGGAAAGTGTAAAGCAGCTGTTCCATTTCAAGGCACACACACACGCAGATAAAAAGACAAAACAAAAGGTTCTGTCTGATGCTATGATCTGAGCTAACACAGGATGTCTGAGGAGGAAGACACAGGTAGGTATTAAGTTCTCATTTTCCCTGTGATATGAAGTATTTGGGAACTGCCTTTTCCCCTTAAGATGAGAGGACTTTGGAAGAGATTTCCAGCGGAAAAATCCACCTAATGATATCAAGAAAAAAAATAAAATAAAGTAGAGCATTCTTTGGCAGATTCCAGCAACCTGAAGTTTGTGAAAATTAGTGACAAGGGGAAAACAGATGAATAATAAGTGCCCACCTTAATGTCAGGTCTAGATTTACAGTTTTAGGATCAAAAGGCAAAATATTTCATAAAATTATTTTCTGCAGATAGAATGAACATACTGGATTATTTGAAATATACTATAGACCAGAAACACAACATACATAATTTGATTAAAGTATTTCTTGGTTGTGGGTTGTTTGGTTTTTTTTATTATTATTATTTTATTTTATTGTTTTACTGGAACAAAGTAGGGTCCAGGTGAAGGGGGAGGTAATTATCTATCAATCATTATGTCAGAACTGTTTGTTGTATGGATAATGGTATGCTTTTACAAAAATGTCAGTGTCAGTATGAATGCCAGATCTATCCATTACAAAGGACAAATGTTAGTATTATAAAGCTGCCTTTCAAACGAGGGCAGAAATTTTCTTGACTAAATTTGAGACATAATTTGCCGTAAATGTCAAAGAATTTAGGGCAATATTATATATTCAGCATTTAAGCAAAACTCCACAGTCAACCTAAGCGGATAATCCTACTAATAACCTATGTCACCTTTATAATTAATGTGACTAAATATAAGGTTAATATGAAGCAGTTGTACCAGAGTACAAACAGATGGCAGGTATATTCACTATATATAATCGCACTTCAAACAGTATCATAGTGTTAGAACAAGTAAAAGGGATATTTTTTCCTAAAAAGTGTTTAAAAAGTTACAAAATTGTTTCTTTAATATCTTCATAAAACTCAGCTTGTTTTTCATCTCTTTCAACCCTTATGAGGAGAGGTCATACAACAACTGAGCATTGTTGAACAAACAGGCATCTCTTTTGCTTTATAGAAACCTTGCAGGAGCCCACAGTTCCCACAGACTGCACCATAAGGAACCAATATTTATTAGTTCAGTACCACTGTAGATGTTCTACTGCACTTTCCAGCAGAACATTTTTCAATGAAGTCTTGGTGTTAATTCAGTTCAGTAGGACTAAATTCCCTGCTGCACATTCACTTAGTAGTCACAGGCAACGTTCACAAAAGAAGAGATGAACAAAATATGAGTGCTTCAAAATCTTGCAGTTACAGAGACATTTGATTTCATAAGGAAGTTAAAAGTAATCAAGATTTCCCCATATCACCTTGTCTAATTCTATTTTACCTCTAACAGTGACTATGGGCAAAGTAGCTTGCCTGAGGCAGAACGTTTTGCAGCATGTGGGAGCTCTGGCTATACCTACATGTCTGACAGCAGAATAACCAGTTAGGTATGCAAGAACAAGACAGCAGTTCCCCAAAACTGAGGGAAATTACTCTGGGACAGATCCAAAGAAGGTAGGTACAGTTACATAATTACCAAGCATGAATTCATCTACCCAAAACCAGCTTCTCTATACAGGAAGTATCAGAAAGGAAATAGACACCTTGGAGGAGTTACAAAAAATATGTACATGCTGGAGAGGAAAGTAACCAGGTAAAAATATGTTTTATGTGAGTCTGAACTCTGACCAATTTCCAAAACTTAGAAAACGGTGAGCAGAAACATTCAAATTCCAGAGTACTTTGGCTAAAAATGGGCATCCATTTCTCTTTAAAATTACAGAAGCAAAAAGGAGGATGAGTGCATTTAACATTTTCCTTGTCTTCATATCAAATCTCCTGAGGCATAACCCTGAGAGCCCGAATCCATCCTAGAATCTCTGAGTTCTAGGCCACCATGCCATACCCTCCCGTGGCTGGCTGGCTCACATTTTTTGGTGCAGAGTAAGACAACTTCAACAGGGGGATCAAAGCACTAACCCTGGTGGTGAGTGCACTGTCCAGGGAGGTGGAAGACACTGGCTTTCAAAACTGACAACACAGTCCTCTCATGATCTCTGTTATAAAACACAA